>NC_085136.1:195970515-196270515 GCF_035046485.1 Aedes albopictus
TGATTGGGGATTCACTATAAGCGAGTGATGCGGCAAGATTCAGATTGTGTAAGTGTATTTGAGTTGATCATGTAGATGTGTTGATGTGAGTGTAAGTGATTTTTTTAACACCAACGTTGGGAGTGACATAGCTAAGAAATTTGTCACCCCCTTTTTGGGCCTTTTTGCTTCCGGGATGGGGCACAGGCATTTGGACCATGTGTCCTGGCTAACAAGCCTAGGCTTAAGCGCCATTGATCGCTCTCTGAAACGATAAGAAACACGTTATGTGGATAGGAAGGGATAATAGGGAAGAGATGATATCTATTCATCGAGATGCCAGCGACTCACCGACGCTCTCGTAAATAGAAAGGGGAAGGGATTTTGGTACGGCAAAGGTCGGGTATGATTAAATTATGGGACTGAATTGTTATGAGCGAGTTCGGACAGCAAGCAATTGCTCGGTAAATTGCAATCATAGTTACGCAAGCTTTTCAGTCGTTTCAGTCATATAAGTGCGATTCAGCATTTCACTGTCTCATACTTTCCTGCATTTGTTTTTCAAGGGTAATTTCGTCATTTTTTATTGCGTTTTTGGAATTTTTTATTGCTATTTCGATATTTTTTTATTGTGAATTTTCTAATTTATTATGGAAAAATCGGATTTATTTATGGAATATTCGAAGTTATTTGGTGGGAAAAATGGCTTTTTTTTATTGCAACAGTTGATTTATTCATTGCATTTTTGACGTTTTTAATTGCTCAAAAATCAATTATTTATGGAAACTTTCAATTTATTTATGCATTTTTTTATTTGTTTATGGAACTTTTGTTATTTATTACTGCTTACACCCCTGTTTCTTCACTGGGACTTTTCGAATTATTTATGGGAAATTTTGTATTTATTATGGAACGTTTAATTGTCTGCCCCAACTAAAAGGATCTACGACACACTACAGTCCGGATTCGCTGTTTGGGTCACGACTGCGCCCCGATTAGTGATTAGCTTCCAGGCCAAGACACAATTTCATTGCTGATTGATTTTGTTTGATTTTTATTAGGGTTTTATTACAGCAATAACCATAACTCACAGTTTCATGACTACTTTTATGAAAACCATTGATGAAATGTTTTACTTGAAGATGTTCATAAAGCCATATTTTAAGAGTTTACAAAACAGTTGGAGCTTCCACAGCATGTCCATCGTCGTCGATTCGAATTTTGTCTGTTTTTCTGTTTGCCTGTTTTTCTCCACACGGCATTAACAGTAACTTGTTTTTTACCCTTCTTACACCCATAAGAAGGGTATAAATATCGCTCGAAAAACCGACTTTCGATCCGAGGCCCGGAGGGCCGAGTCTCATATACCAATGAACTCAGCTCGACGAACTGAGCAAATGTCTGTATGTGTGTGTGTGTGTGTGTGTGTGTGTGTGTGTGTGTGTGTGTGTGTGTGTGTGTGTGTGTGTGTGTGTGTGTGTGTGTGTGTGTGTGTGTGTGTGTGTGTGTGTGTGTGTGTGTGTGTGTGTGTGTGTGTGTGTGTATGTGTGTGTGTGTGTATGTGCGTTACAAAAAAAAGTCACGCACGTTTCTCAGCCGTCTGTCAACCGATTTGAGTTCTCTTGGAAGCAAATGAAAGCTACTACATCCTAGTAGAACGCTATTGAATTTTTTTTCGATTGGACGTTTGGTTACCGAGATATCTCTCGAAGAGTACTTATGAGTCATACTTCTAAACTTTTTAAGATTTTTGACCAAGTGTATCATAATAAATATTTTGACCGTTTGTCAATCGATTTGGGTTCTCTTGGCACCAAATGAAAGCTACATCACCCTAGTAGATCGCCCGGAAATTTTATTTCGATTGCACATTTGGTTACAGAGATATCTTTCGAAGAGTACTTCGGATTTATACAACTAAACCTTTTGAGATTTTTGACCAAAAGTATCATAATAAATATCTTAGCCGTCTGTCAACCGATTTCGGTTATCCTGGCACCAAATAAAAGCTACAACATTCTAGTAGAGCCCTATACAATTTCATTAGGATTGGACGTTTGGTTACCGAGATATCCTTCAAAGAGTACTTGGGAGTAATACAGGTTAACTCTTTGAGAGATTTTTGGCCAAGGGTACCATAATAAATATCTCAGCCGTCTGTCAACCGTTTTGGGTTCTCTAAGCCCCAAATGAAAGCTACAATATGCTTGTATAAGGCCCTGCAATTTTATTTCGATTCGGCATTTGATTACTGAGATATCTTACGAAGAGTATTTCAATAAATTCTTTTTTTTTATTATATTCACTTGTTATCTTGCATTTGTTTTTGACCAGTCTATTTTTAAATAAATGATGCTGACCTCATACAAAGTGTATACTAGCAGGTTATTGTTTTCAACAAAATTATAAATAACAAATTACAAATACACAGGAATTTTATGGAAACTAACAATATGTTAAATGAAAGCTTTGAAGAACCAGACAGCCAAAATAACTAGCTAATGCCAAAACTGATTAACTTAGTAGATATATCATTTTTGTCGTTTTTACACCATAACCATGAATACCAAGTACTTCGGAGCTAATTTAATTGACTGATTAAGATATATTGTATTTCGCTGATTTTCTTACCCATTTGTTAATCGATTCAAGATCTCTTGGCAGTTAATAAAAGATACAAAATTCCAGAATATGTAAGCTATTATTTAAACATTCCATACAAGACTCTAGGAAGTGTCTGGCATTTCTGGTAGTTCAGTTAATGGTCCATGATGCTATTTTGGAAACCAATCCACTAGATGCCAAATCCACAATATTTTCTAGAACTTTTGGTAAATTACACAAAACAAATATGTTAAATACAAATAATACAACAATAATTTTAATAAGTGTAAGAAGGGTTCTGTTCACCATAGGTGGATTAAATCGGGTTTTTCTGTTTAATTTTGGAGTTCTGAATTTTTAGTAAGTACCGTCAAAGCGCCATTCACCGTGGGGGCTCCATTCACCGTGTGCCTTCGAATATTTTTTCATTATTTCCATATTATGATTGAATGATATGACAATTTCCCTTCAATTTCACCAATACAACACTAATGTATTGTTACCATATCAAATCGCTCATTAGAAACATTTAAAAGTATCATTTTGACACTAAAGTGTGTTTACATGAAGCGGGTTTCTGCTCGTTCACTGCATTCATAGTGAAAAAACGAAAACTGCGCTAAGGTGATTTAAGCGATAAACTAAGTAACGTTTTTATTCCACCAAGAAGCAATTAAATTCACATATCAGGTATGTATTTTGCCTTACCTAAGTAAGCTTAACAAGAAAGTACGATTACTCGTACTTTTTAATTGAAACAAAAAGGCACGGTGAATGGGTACCCTAAAAATCAATGGTCTCCATTCACCGTGCCCCATATTGTCCCATATATCAAGAAAAAATCGAAAATTTGAACATTCGTTTTTCTAATAAAATCTTGCAAGTTATTACTTGAAATGAATTTAAACGAAGAAAATTCCCTTGGCTGGGTTGTTTTGATCATTTTTAAACAAAGTAGAATCAAATTTCTCATACACGGTGAATGGGTCCCTACTACCACGGTGAATGGTGACCTACCACGGTATTAGGCGACCCTACTACCCTTTACTAATTGTACTATATCACCAAATTTTGTGAAAAATTTTGTACTTCTGTGGGTATTGCTTTAATTTTAACCTATAATGAAGGCAATTAAAAGCGGTACCAACAATATTTATAAGACTGGTGTCAAATGACAGCCATTATTTGCCCCGAATCCTCTTAGATCCACGGTGAATGGTACCTTGACGGTAGTACATACCTGAAATTAATATCAAGAATTTAAAACGAAAAAAAAATCGGATATTTTTATTTTATACGTTAACTTAGTTCTATGCCCTCAAGGCTTCATTTACGGGTTTGTCCAAAAAGTGCATTATGAAGTTCGCTAGCAAATTTGTCAGCACTGCCTCAATGTTTTGCATGAATTGTTAGCTTCATTTTTATACTTATAGTTGCAAATTTGGTCTATTTGGTATTTAGTTAGTTCATATTTTGTATATATTTAGAATGATATTGCTTTGATGTGTGCCAGATTTCTCCAGTCAAGCTAATCTTACACCCCTTAAGCAAACATTGACTAATGCCACGAGCCTCTCCCAAACGGAACAGGTTACAGTTGATTGTATTACTTCTGCGACGAAGGCTATTGAGCCAAAGCATTGGGCAAACATTGGGACCTACATTACTGCTGCTGCTGCATGAAGTGCCATTCTAACACGATTTCTCCTGGCTCGAATTCCTCACACTCGGGTCTTCGTGTACACTAAAACGGCGCACTTGTGAAGGGAAGCAATAACGAACACCCGGACGAAAAATGTGGGTCTGGTCTGGTAGTTAGGAGGAGAGACAGAAAAAAGACAAACATGACCACCGACCGACCGAGTTTCAGTTATGCGCGGAGGCTGGGCTTTTCTGGCATGACACACGACTTGTTGCGGCTTGCGGGAGCCCCTCACCAGCACCAGCTACATCGAGGCACAGGAGGGCACAGTGTGCCGGTTTTTCTTCTTCGAGATCCGACGACTTAGTGCATTCGAGACGGAAGGCATGACCTCCGGTTGACGGGAGGAATCCCAGCTCCGGCTTATAGAACTAGGAAGTGAGCTGGTCGGTACATACCTACATAACATTTTCATTCACCCGATTGTGATGTCGATTTGGTTTTGCTTTTAGTTACTTCACCTCCACTCTTGCCGCCGTCAAGTGACACAGGGAGAAATTTTCTATCGAGTTCTTTGCCTGAGGTTATCCCAAGTAAAAAAAGTTGGTTTTAATTGATTTCTGAAACACTGTAGAATTAGCATAATAAAAATTTAAAAAATTAAAAAAAAAAGATTTCAGAAAAAGTATGACCAGAGTTCCAACCAAAGTTTGTAATTTTAGTTTTAATAGAAGCAGGAGACTTCATCGAGAATTTGAACAGATTTAAATACATAACCAATATAAACATTATTTCTGACTGATGGAATAATTGAATTGTGATTAATAAAATATGGTTAACGCACATGAAAATTGTAAAGTAATCGATATTCAGAGTTCATATTATAACCAGAAATCCTTGTTTTATTCTTTCAGTGTTGCAAAAATTCAATTCATTCATTTGAACACTAACCAACCAATCTGTTCAGTCATTTTTCCTTCTAGTTATGTTCAAAACGATTTCATTCAATCAGAGCACCTATCAAATGAGAAGCGAATCCTTGTCAATTGAATAAATTGTCACTCGAATGAGTAGCTGAACTCGAAACACGAAAAACCCCGCAAAATTCCGCCAGACGGAAAAAATGTCGAATGTCGGGTCAAAGTCGGGTCAATTTTTATCGAATGTTGGGCCACTGTTGGACCAACATCGATCAACTATTGGGTCCAAGTTGGGTTTGGTGGCCAAAATAAAAATAGGTGAATGATAGGTTGATGTCGGGTTTGACGTCATCAACGATGGTAAAAGCTTTGTACCTACAACACCACACATTTATGTTTCCTAGCTGGGGCTCAATTGAATGATGTGTGCCTTGATTGAGGCTGGAGCTGATGCCAATTGAATGATCAGAGGCTATTCAATTGATATTCCGATAGTAAATGGAAAAATGAGTGGTTACCATTCTCAAGTTCAGCTTTAAATGTCGGTTGATACTGACACTTCGCACCACTGCTTACGATTACCTCCCAACAAACCAATTCCCACAAGATTTCCAAATTTGCAGCTTTTACACATTTATTTTCATGTGAAACGACACACTGAGTTAAAACTGTACCATAAATTATAGTCCGATGACACCAGGAAACAGAGAACGATATGATGTAGTGCCCGACAGTTTCAGCGCTAGCTAATAATCTGTGTTGAGTGAGGAGAAAACACTATCCAACAGCGAACCTCTCCAAAAAGAGGTAGTTTCGGCCAAAGTGATGACGGTGATGCTGCACTCGGTGATGTTCGCCTGCGGCCAAATTGCTTTTTTTTCAAGACATCAATACTGTCGCCACCAGGGGGCGTTGTCATGTGCAACGTCTCTATGTAACCGTTCAAGCTCCGAACACCATTCACCACGGAGGAAATAGCAAAACCGTCAACAAGCGTGAATGAAAGTGAGGTCGGTTAATTTGAACTTTTGAGACATTACTCATCGAAAGTGATATGGCAGAGGTCAACACTCTTGCCTCGGGACGGTCTTTTTGTTAATTATATGTTATGATTAGACACATTGATCGACCAATAATAAAGCCATAAAGTATGGGCTACACCTTATAAGCGGTTTCAGAGATGATCCCAGTAAGATTGCACGCAAAAACGGCTACGCTCAAAAATGTGTTCGGCCTGCACATTTTTAGTAAACATCCATGCCGCACATGACTGTGTTGGAAACACACATTTTTTTAAAATTGCTCGTACGCTCACATGAGGATGTATTTTGCAATAATTTCGACATGGCAACCTCACTGGGTTTATAAACCACCTTCAAATACCAAAAAATATTGATATTTTGCAAAAATGTGAGCGTACGAGCAATTTAAAAAAATGTGTGTTTCCAACACAGTCCTTGTGCGGCATGGGCGTTACTCAAAAATGAGAGCTTTTATTTTAGAGAGTGTTGAGAGCTGCAACCTACTACAGCATATTCACGAACATTACGGATCGTGTTCTAAAAGACATTGTTGCAAATGATCAGGTTGCATACTAATGATCCAAAAATCTGCACATAAACTTCGACGGTCAGGCCTTACTGCCTCAATTATATTTTTCCAACGAGTTCAGCATAGAATTAATTAAAATACGATTCAGATTTAATCAACCCTGCAGGCAATTTCAGCCAGACCGATGAGGAAGCTGTTCCTATTTTCTTCAAGCATGAGTCGTGAAAAATTTCACCCACCTTCGCTCTGCTTCGAACAGGCAAAGACAAGTCGCAAGGAACGACAAAAGATAGCATTTTCTAGTTCAGCAGCCAGAGTGGTAGCATCTTCCGAGACCCCTTTACCTGGAGGGTACCGTGGCAAACCAGCTCACCCAGATCCCGCAATCTACCTGGGCAACCAAACGGATTCAGGGCGTGGGTCGCACCGTTCCTTCTGATTCCGGTAATTATGTACAGCCCCAGTGCGACGGAGAAGTGGCTATTACTTTCCTGTTATTGCTTTCTTCGCCGGTCATGCGCTGTGCATCCTCCTCCAGGCAACCTTCAATAGATATTTCCAGCCGGTGATCTTATTTACTTTGGAGCGGTTTATCATTGCACAAAATTGTAATAAATAAGTCACGACTCTGACTCCGATTCAACCGCTCAAATAATGAATTACAAAAGCTAACAGACGAGATCGGATCAATTACTTTTGAAAAGTTGAACTTCTGTGTGCTTCTTCCAGAAGTGGGATACGTACTTGAATTACTTTGGTTTAGCTACTCATCATCAATCGGCTCGGGGAAGTTATGAAACATAGGAAAACGTGCGGCTTCAGAACAGTTCAACGTGGGTTCACAAGGGGGAACAGAATTGCGCTAGAAGGGGGACGCTCATCTATAACCCGACAGATAGTGCAACCACGTATTAATAATAATAATTTCATTCGAATTAAGCTGAAACGTGACCGTGTTGTCAGTGGGTTCACCGTATGAAAGTGTAAATCACGGGTTCCCAACCGGTGGTCCGCGGCCCCCTGGGGGGCCGTAAAGCTAGTCCAGGGGGGCCGCGATGTTACCAAAAAAGTGTTAAATTTTTATTCAAATTTGTGCAAATTATACCAATTTTTAATTTTGTATACCGCCATTCCCAGAAGCCAAAACATGAGGAAGAAATTTTCAGTATAAAGCGCCATCAGAAGAAAAAAATTTCGGCTGCGCCGCGATTTTTCAGCTACGACTCAAATTGAATGTACATGATATCATTGTTTACGAAATGTGAGTGTCAAATAAAAAAAAAACGTATTTGATCGTCAAAAATCCCTCTCACAGTAAATTTCTGGCTACGTCACTGTGCCAAAAAAAAAACTCGGTTTCGTTAATTTAATTCATATTTTTTTTTCTAAAAATGTTCAGTGGGCCGCAGATAAGCTTTATGGATCAAAAGGTGTGATTCAGTAAAAAGAGAGGGCCGCAGATGTTTTGATAATTCTTAAAGGGGGTCGCCACCTCAAAAAGGTTGGGAACCCGTGGTGTAAATCGATGTTGCAAATTATTTTATTTATTGGAATCAATTGAAAAACAAAACTGAATTGAATTTCGTAAATTTTGCATTAATAGTTATTTATGTAACGAGTTGCAAAATGATGATTTTTACAGCACGAGATTTGCCGAGTTGGATAAATACGACGAGTGCTGTAAAAACCGAGTTTTGCAACGAGTTGCATACAAAATTGACGAGGACTGCCAACGAGTGACGAACGAAAAGAATGCCGCCAGAAGTCGAATGCTAGTGGCCGGCTCCCGGCGGAACAGAGAGTGGTACAGGGTGGCAAGAGCAGAAGAGAAACGAATCCACCGCAGAAAAAAAACGGCAGCACGAAGAGAGTGTTATTGCTGAAGCGCAGGAAAGTATGGACAGGAACGATATGCGGAGGTTTTATGCAACTGTCAATGGCGTGCGGCACAAGACTGCGCCAGTGCCCGCCATGTGCAACGACCGGGAAGGAAATTTGCTGACAGACAAAACAATGGTGGCAGCCAGGTGGAAGGAGCACTTCGAAGATTTGTTAAATGGTAGCAGCGAAATAGCACCCAGGATCAGGATTAACCTAATGGATGACGGTCAAGCAGTGGAACCACCAGCACTGGATGAGGTTAAAAAGGCCCTTAAGGAGCTGAAAAACAGCAAGGCTGCTGGGAAGGACGAGATTCCAGTCGAACTTCTTGAGCACGGAAGCGAGTAG
This sequence comes from Aedes albopictus, assembly GCF_035046485.1. Taxonomy (NCBI): domain Eukaryota; kingdom Metazoa; phylum Arthropoda; class Insecta; order Diptera; family Culicidae; genus Aedes; species Aedes albopictus. The sequence continues at coordinate 195,979,441 of NC_085136.1, forward strand.
CTACATCAAACAATCCACCAGATTATTATTAAGATTTGGGAGAATGAAGAATTACCAACCAGCTGGTTGGATGGCCTCATATGCCCAATCTACAAGAAAGGCACAGACTGGAGTGTGCCAATTACAGAGGGATAACCCTTTTAAATTTGGCGTATAAGATACTGTCGCGTGTCCTGTTTAACAAACTGCGACCTTTTGAGGAGTCCTTCGTCGGCGGATACCATGCTGGTTTTCGTGAGGACCGATCAACGACGGGTCAAATGTTTATCCTGCGGATGATCCTAGATAAATTTTGGGAATATAACTTATAGACTCACCATCTGTTCATTGATTTTAAAGCAGCGTACGATTCAGTTAAAAGAAATGAGCTTTGTCATAAATGTCAGAGCATGGTTTTCCGGCGAAACTAATTAGGCTGATACGCGCAACGCTGGATGGATCAAAATCAAGTATTCGGATCGCGGATGAAGTGTCTACGTCGTTTGTGACCTTGGATGGATTGAAGCAGGGGGATGCTCTTTCAAACTTATTGTTCAATATTGCACTCAAAGGAGCGATTAGGAGGTCAGGCGTGCAGAGGAATAACTCTATCATCACACGGTCGCACATGCTCCTCGGTTTTGTGGACGATATTGATCTCATCGGCATCGATCGTAGGGCAGTGGAGGAAGCTTATGCTCTTCTGAAGAGAGAGACAGCGAGGATAGCCTTGACGATTAACTCTACCAAGACGAAGTATATGATAGCGGGTAGAGACAGAAGCAGGCCTAGTGGTGTTAGTGCTGAGGTAGTGATTGATGGGGAAGTGTTTGAAGTTGTTGAAGAGTTTGTTTATCTTGGAACACTTGTGACATGTGACAATGACGTTTCCCATGAAGTGAAAAGGCGTATTGCAGCTGCGAATAGGGCCTTTTACGGATTGCATAGTCAGCTTAGGTCCCGTAACTTGCAATCGCAAACAAAATTAGCTCTGTATAAGACGCTGATTCTTCCGGTTGCCCTCTACGCTCACAAAGCGTGGACGTTAAAAGAGGTAGACTGAAAAATTTTCGGAGCGTTTGAGCACAAAGTGCTGCGGTCAATTCTCGGTGGGAAACAAGAAAATGGAGTGTGGCGCAGACGCATGAATCATGAGTTGCACCAAGTGTACAAAGATGCGAATATTGTCTAACGTATAAAATACGGCAGACTTCAGTGGGCTGGACACGTAGTGCGAATGTCGGAAGAAAGAATAGCGAAAACAATATTCATCAGAGAACCCGGTAGAGGTAGGCGACTTCGTGGGCGGCCACGAACTCGCTAGCTGCACACGGTTGAAGAAGATCTACGATCACTACACTTCGGGGAAACTGGAGAAACATCGCCCAAGACCGACGAAGATGGTGCTCTACTATACGCTCGGCGTTGGAGTAAAGTTACTTTGTAGCCAACAAGGTATTGAGGTAGGTAACGTCTGACTGAATGGACTGAATTGCTGTCGGTGAATCGGCACGAGAATACCGTTGAGGTACTCGTAGTTGAACGCCGTACGCAGGTATTCCAGCGCATGCTTTTGATTGGGCTTCGCCTACCTACGTCCAGCCCATCAGCTCCTTCACTAATAGCGTGAGCGTGTATATAATGATTGAGGACAAATCATGGGAAAATTTAAAAATATGAGAATTGTTGCGATTCAATGCAAAAGAAACAATGATATCTGAAAAGTAGCCTATACATCAATGTTTCAATGTTTTTATATATAGGGGAAATTACCTATTCTCGGAGTATTGTGTTGTTCTTTGCTGTGCATGCATCGCTCCTGTAAGGGGTGAGTATGGCAGCATAATCGATCGCGTTCGCTATTGTCTCGAGTGAAAATCAAAACAATAGATGCGCGGGTGTTGAGTGTTCAGTATTGTGTTATTCTTTGCTGAGTATTGTGTTGTTCTTTACAGAGAAGAACATTAATCAAGACAATTGGATGATCGGCATTGAATCACGAAAACCCCACAACAATTGGTGAGATCTTTCCAATATTATTTATTTATTTATAAATAATTCTACTTCGGTATATTAACTTTATAACTGCATATAAGTTGAAAATTCGCTATTTTCAACATCCTTTCATCTATTGGAAGATGCTTCAGTTCTGGACTCTTTCTAAGTTGATGAAGGGATTTATAAATGCTTGCAAGGACTTGGCCAGGTGTGTGGAGCTGAGTGAATCTATGACATTGTAGATAGTAGCGACATCAGCAATGTCAATGGAAATTCAACTTTGCAACTCCATCCAAGATTTGTGCAAGTATTCATGCTATGCTATGCTATGCTATGCTATGCTATAGGGGAAATTACCTATTCTCGGTTGTTTTGTTCTCTTCGTCTTTGGGGGGTTTTTGAAACCTATTGAACTCAGAGTTGGTCTCAAATCCTTCCAAACTAAGCTGAATTATATGGTCAAGTTTCAGGCAATTTGGCTGACACAAACCCCCCATGACGAAGAGACCAAACCTGCCGATAATACCCATTGTCACCCTAAATACGTTTAAAAATAAACCAATAAACATTTTGAGACATACAAAACATTCCTAATTTTCAGCCAAAAATATAAAAGTTTTGATTACACAGGCAAGAAAAATTACAAAAATTGTTAAACTATACCCCGCCTAAAGGCGGGGTTGGGTATTAGAGGGTTAATTCGAGAACTTGGTCTTAACCAGACTTCCCAGACAAACCTCAAAGTAGGTTACAAGACCATTTTTCCTTGTTGAAAGCCCATAACTCTGTGTGATGGTAATGATGGAACAGCCTCAGTTACCTAAATGTTTACATTTTCCCAACCAGCACCAAATGTTTCCTCGAAGCTCAGGAAAGTTCCCGTCCTACTCGTTCCAAAGCACTAGCAGCTTCAACGAGAAGTGAAACATGCAACATGGGAGCAACCGTCCCAGTTCACGTCGATTCGTCCCGATAACAGGTGACTTATGGCAGCAAGTGACTGTAGTTCTGCAGCAAAGGAGAAAAAAGCTTTTAATGTTGGAGGAATGTTTCTGTCGCGATAAATCACTGTGCCATTACTCACGATCGAGGGACTTAAAAATTGTGCTACCTGCTAATGTGCAGTGTAAAACTCAGTTGGTGGACTGAATGTGTATAAGAATTGCCTCAGTCAAATGAGAGAACCTGTTTATTTACTGTGGATTTCGTTGGCACAGTTGTTTTTTTCTCGTGAATAGGATACTACGATACACCAACAGGTCGTGTGTTCATCACAATTAGGGTAGGAAGGTTATCATTGCTACAGTGTTTAACACTCCCACTGCCATGCTATAAATCACTTACACCAACTGCCATGCCTCAAAACAGTGGGAACGGTATTTTTCAACTGCTAATATCTCAGCCGTTTTTTATCCGATTTGCAAAATTTTTGAAGCTATGAATTTTCCCAGCCTTCTAGATGAATATAAAATTTTCAAACTATGGATTTGACCAAAGGTCTATTTTTGAGTACTCAAAAACTCGGAGCAAGTACCTTAAAAAATACTGTTTTTCTGGAGCCATTCCGAATGTAAATTAGTTTCCACGAATATTTTAATGTTGAATTGCCCATATTAATAAAGCAAAATTATTGCAAAGAAATATATGGAGATACTCATTATTTAAGACTATAAAATCTTCACAAAATTACGTATAATACAGAAAATTTGTATATTCGATTTGAACTTTGTATTCATCGCGACAACCCCTGTGTTTTATTGCTTGAAACCAATCACGTGCACATGAGAAATCTTTTTCCAAACGATTGTGAAAAGTATGAATCTCAGAAACTACAAAATTTTCATAAAATCACGTATAATACAGGAAATTAGTATTTTCAGTTTGAACTTCACGTTCATCGCGACAATCTCCGTGTTATATTGCTTGAAAACAATCACGTGTACATAAGAATACATTTACAGATAAATGAGGACAAGTGTGATTCATAAAAACTACAAAATCTTCACAAAATTACGTGTAATACAGAAAATTTGTATATTCGAGTTGAACTTTACATTCATTGCGACAACCCCTGTGTTTTATTGCTTGAATACAATCAAGTGTACATGAGAAAACTTTTTCAGAAGGATTGTGAAAAGTGTGTGTTTTAGGAACTATAACATTTTCACAAAATCACGTATAATACAGGAAATTTGTCTTTTCAGTTTGAACTTCACGTCCATCGCGACAACCCTTGTGTTTATTGCTTGAAAACAATCACGTGCACATGAGAAAGCTCTTTCCAAACGATTGTGAAAAATGTGTATTTAAGAAACTACAAAAGTTTCATAAAATCACGTATAATACAGGAATTTTTTATTTTCAGTTTGAACTTTACGTTCATCGTGACAATCCCCATGTTATATTGCTTGAAAATAATCGCGTGTACATAAGAATACATCTACAGATAAATGGGGACAAGTGTGAATCATAAAATTACAAAATCTTCATAAAATTACGTATGATACAGAAAATTTGTATATTCGGTTTGAACTTTACATTCATCGCGACAACCCCTGTGTTTTATTGCTTGAAAACAATCACGTGTAGATGAGAAAACTTTTTCCGAACGATTGTGAAAAGTGTGTATTTTAGGAACTACAACATTTTCACAAAATCACGTATATTACAGGAAATTTGTCTTTTCAGTTTGAACTTCACGTCCATCTCGACAACCCTTGTGTTTATTGCTTGAAAACAATCACGTGTACATTAGAAAACTTCTTCCAGTCGATTGTGAAAAGTGTGCGTTTTAGTAACTACAAAATTTTCACAAAATCACGTATAATACAGGGAATTCGTATTTTCAGTTCGAACTTTACGTTCATCGCGACAATCCTTGTGTTTTATTGCTTGAAAACAATCACGTGCACATAGAAAAACCTTTTCAAAGCATTTGTGAGAAGTGTGAATCATCAAAACTACAAAATCTTCACAAAATTACGTACAATATAGAAATGTTGTATATTCGGTTCGAACTTTACATTCATCGTGACAATCCTTGTGTTATATTGTTTCAAAGCAATCACGTGTATATAAGAATAAATTTACAGATCACTGGAAACATGGATTCCTACAATTTTTTTTTCTTCTAGGCATTCCTACAGACATTTTTTCAAGAATTGTTGAGAAAACTTTCCTGGGATTTCCTAAGTAATTCCTCGGACCTGGTGTGATGGTTAGTTAAAGCACAGGCATTTCACCCCGAGGACCTGGGATCAAATCCCACTCCCGAAAAAACACACACAATGTGCGTTCTTCCTTCGGAAGGGAAGTAAAGCGTGGGTCCCGAGATGAACTAGCCAAGGGCTAAAAATCTCGTTAATACAGATAAAAAAAAATATTCCTCATGGGATTGCTTATGAGATTCCTCATTTAATTTCTTCAGGAATTCATCCTGAGATTATTTCTTCTGTGTTTATTTCAGGAACAACTGCAGGAATAATTTTAAAAATTCCTCCAAGAATTCCCCAGGAACTCTTTTAAGAATTTCTTTAGGACTTCCTCTTGGAATTCTTTCAGGAATTCCTCCAGGAATTAATCCAGTACTTTCTCCAGGAACTTTTTATGGATTCCCTTAGGAATGCCTCTTGGAAGTGCTTCCAGGATTCATCCTGAGGTTTCTACAGGAACGCCTGCAGGGATTCCTTCAGGAACTGCTACAGGGATTCATCCTGAAGTTCATCCACTTTTTCTACAATTACTTCAGGATTTCTCCATGAATTCCATCTGTGATTTATTCAGGAACTTACCATGGGGTTTCTCCACGAATTTGTTCAGGAATTTCTCTCAGAATTCTTCCAGTGATTTCTCTGGGGATTGTTACAGGGATTCCTCTAAAAACTCCTCCAAGGAATCCTACTGAAATGCCTCTAATTTTTTATCATATTCCTCTAAGAATTCTTTCAGAAATGCTTCCAGGAATTCTTGTAGAGATTCCTCCAGGAGTTTCTCCAGAGATTCTTTAGGAAATCCCTACACGCTTTCCTCTAGGGTATCTTCCAGAAACTCCTCCAGGAATTTCTCCAAGGCTTCACTCGGGAATTCCTTCTGTGGTTCTTTCTGGAACAACTTATTTTAAAAAATCCCCCAGTAACTTTTCTTAGGATTCCTTCAGGAATTTCCCCTTGAATTCTTCAAGGAACTCCTCCAGGTATAAATTCAGTACTTCCTTCAGGAACTGTTTAGGGATTCTCTTGGGAATTCCTTGGGATTCTTCAGAAATTCCTCTAGAGTTTTCTTCAGGAACTGCTGTAGGGATTCCTCCAAGAATTCCATCAGGATTTTCCCTAGGAATTCCTACAGGATTTTTTCCAGTAATTATTCAGGGGATTCCTCCAAGGGTTTTTCCAGATACTTCTACAGGAATTCCTGCAAAGATTTCTCCAGGAACTTATTCAAGGGTTCCTCCAAGAATTCCACTACGAATTCTCCTCGGCATTCTTTTAGGAATTTATTCAGGGATTTTCCAGGGATTCCAACTTGGATTCATGAAGAAAATTTTCCAGGGTTCTTTTCAGCGATTCCTTCAGGGATCCCTCCTGATATTCCTCCAGGAATTCATGCAGGCATTCCTCAAATATAGGAAAATTCTCCAGAAAATTCACCAGGAATTGATCTAGAAACTCCTCCATAAATTCTGTCTTAAATCCATCCAAGAATTTCTCTATGAAATTCCTCAGGGATCCCTTCAAAAATTCTTCAAGGATTAGCCCTAGGAAGACTCTTTGAAATTTTTCCAGGGATTCCTTCAGCAATTCTTCCAGATTTTCCTCCAGTAATTGCTGCAGCGATTCCTTCAGAAATTCTGCAAAGAGAATTCTTCCAGAAACTTCTTCGGGGATTTCTGCACGAATTTCTCTAAGGATTTTCAAAAATTCCCTTGAGGATTTCTTCATGAATTCCTCCAGAAATTCCTCTAGAAATTCTACCAGGAACTTTTCAAGATTTTTACAAATTTTTACAAAAAAATCTTCCAGAGTTCCTTAGAGATTCTTCCAGAAATTCATCCAATAACTATTTCAATGATTCCTCTAGGGGATTTCTCCAGGTAATCTTCCAGATATTCCTCCAGAAATTCTCACAGAAATATCTCCAGGAATTCCTCTAGGATTTAGTCTAGGAATTGCTCCAGGAACTCCTGCAGGAAAATCTCCAGGAAATGCCCCAGGAATTTCTTCAGGAGTTGATACAAAAATTGCTCCTGGACATTCTTCAGAAATTATATCAGCAAATTCTCCAGGAATTTCTCCAGAAAATCCTTTAGGAATTTCTTCAAAAATTCTTGCAGGAAATTCTCCGGGAATACCTTAAGGATTTTTAAGGAATTCCTTCAGGCATTTCTCCAGGAATTACTCCAAATATTGTTTCAAGAATTGTTTCAATGATTCCTCCTGGGATTTCTCCATGAATTCCTCCAGGGCGTTTCTCAAGAATTCCTCCAGGAAATCCTTCGAAGATTCCTCCAAGAAATACTTCAAAGATACATCCAGGAAATCGTTCAGAAATTCCTCTAAGAATCTTCTAGGGATTTCTTCAGAAATTCTTCCAGGATTTTTTCCAGGGATACTTTCAGGAATTCCTCTAGAAATTCCTCTAGGAGTTGCTTCAGGAATTCCTCCTGGGATTTCTCACAAATTTCTCTAAGGATTCCACTAGGCATTAGTTCAGTAATTCCTTCGAAAATTTCTCCAGGAATCCCTTCAGAAATTGCTCTAGAAAATCCTTCAGGAATTTCTCAAGGGATTTTTTTCAGAAAAATAAATTTTCCAGATTTCCTTTAGAGATATCTCCAAAAATTCATCCAGTAATTCTTTCAAGAATTTCTCTAGAGATTCATCCAGGAATTCCTTCAAGGATTCCTCCAACACTTCTCACAGGAATACTTCTAGGATTTCCTCCAGGTATTCCTTCAGGATTTTACCAAGAAATTTCTCCAGGAACTCCTCCGGGAATAACTCCAGGATTTTTTTCAGGAATTCTTCCAGGAAATGCTCCTGGACATCTAGCAGATTTCAGATTTTTCCAGAGATTCTTCCGGGGAATTCTTAAAAAAATCATCCAGGAATCCTCCAGATATTCCTCTAAGGACTCTTCCAGGAAATCCTTCTGAAATTTCTCAAGGGATTTTTCTAGAAATTTCTCCAGAAATTTCTTCCAGAATTCCTCTGGATATTTCACCAGGAGTCGCTCCAAGAGCTCCATCAGGTTTTTACCCAGGAATTGCTACTGGGTCTCATCCAAGAATTCCTCAGGGGGTTACGCCAGGAATTCATTTAAAAGTATCTCCATGCATTCCTTCAGGATTCTCTCTAGAGATTTTTTCAGGAATAGCTTCAGACATTCCTCCAGGAATTCCTTCACGGATTACTCCAAGAATTTCTTCAGAGGTTCCTTCAGTAATTCCTGCAAGACTTTCTCTAGGAAGAAAGATTTCTTTAAAAACTTTCCTAGGGATCCCTCCCATAATTCCTTCAGGATTTTTTTTTAAGAAATTACTCCAAGGAACCCTCATGAAATTTATATAGGATTTCTTCTAGGAATTCCTCAAGAGATTTCTTCACAAATTTCTCGAAGGACTCCTCCCAGATTTTATCCAATAATTCCTCTTGATATAGTTTGAGATAATACTCCAGGGATTCCTTCGGAAATACTTACGGCATTTTTCCTGGAAGTCTTCCAGGGTTTGCTCATGGAATTCTACAAGTGATATTTTCAGAAATTCCTCTCAGGTTCTTTTCAAAAATGTAGTAAGAAGTTCCTTCAGAAATTTTAGAAATTCTTCAGTCATCTTTTGCAGGGATGTATTTACGAATTTCTCCAGGATTATTTGATATTTTTTTATTATTTCAACAATTTCTGGAGAAATTTATGCAGCGAATAGTATTGGAAGATAATTTAATAAAGATGCATACAAGAACCAGGAAATTATCCAAAGGTTCTTTCAGTAATCCCTCCAGCAGTTTCTTCAGAAGTTTACTCAGCGATTCCATTAGTAATTCTTTCAATAAGCGAGACTATTAGTCCTCCAGAGAATCTTCCAAGCAACACACATGCCACAAAAAAGTCACGGCAGGGCAGGTTTTAGATTATGCAGAAGTCACAGTGACTTACTATAAACATCTAGATACTTACATGCTAAAAGTGCTTTCATACATTTCTCCAGGGAATCCTTCAGGAATTCACCCAGGAAAGACTCTTTTGGAATTCTCCCATGAATTCATCCCGAAATTTCTCTCAAAAATGCACCAGGAATTCCTCCAGGAAATTCTTCTCAAATTCTTCCAAACATTTTTCTTTGAATAAACTCTATGATTTTTAAAATTCTTCTAAGCATCCTTCTGGATCCTTCTGGACGTTCATTGACATTTCTGTAGGATTCTTCTGGATCCTTCTGGATCCTTCTGGACGTTCATTGACATTTCTGTAGGATTATGCTCTGACATTAGTGCATGCAGTGCATATGGGTATATAATACCACCTTTAGAGATATTCCAGCAAAGATGTACTCGGAACAATTCAACTGAAGGTTATTTCAAAATAATTATACAAAGAGGATGCCGCTACGAACGTTGTGTTTTCACCAAAAATAAAACAAAATCTGTATTTTACGTAATTTTGTGAAGATATTGTAGTTCTAATAGTTCCTCATTCTCACAATCATTCTGAGAATGTATTCTTATGTACTTGATTATTTTCATGCAAAAAAGCAATAAGGTTGTCACGATCAATGCTGAGCTCGAATTTAAAATACATTTATCTTGCATTATTGCAGTGGTTTTCAACCAGAGGGGAATTCCCCCATAGGGGGGAATTTCGTTCTTTCATACAGGGAATTGCCAATTCAAGAATATTATCTTATCAATTTATCTAAAGAACGAAGAAACAATTTTCAACAATTTTCAGATTCATACTTTTCACAATCGTTTGGAAAAAGATTTCTCATGTGCACGTGATTGTTTCCAAGCAATAAACACAAGGGTTTTTGCGATGGACGTGAAGTTCAAACTGAAAAGACAAAGGGGCTGTCCATAAACCACGTGGTCATGAGGGGGGGGGGGGGTTCGGCCAATGACCATTTTGTATGTACAAATAATTTTTTTTGTATGGACTAATGCCCACGCGGGGGGGTTTGAAAAGTCCCAAAAAAATGACCACGTGGTTTATGGACAGCCCCAAATTTCCTGTATTATACGTGATTTTGTGGAAATGTTGTAGTTCCTAAAATACACACTTTTCACAATCGTTCTGAAAAAGTTTTCTCATGTACACGTGATTGTTTTCAAGCAATAAAACACAGGGGTTGTCGCAATGAATGTAAAGTTCAAACCGAATATACAAATTTTCTGTATTACACGTAATTTTGTGAAGATTTTGTAGTTTTTATGAATCACACTTGTCCTCATTTATCTGTAAATGTATTCTTATGTACACGTGATTGTTTTCAAGCAATATAACATGGAGATTGTCGCGATGAACGTGAAGTTCAAACTGAAAATACTAATTTCCTGCATTATACGTGATTCTATGAAAATTTTGTAGTTTCTGAGATTCATACTTTTCACAATCGTTTGGAAAAAGATTTCTCATGTGCACGTGATTGGTTTCAAGCAATAAAACACAGGGGTTGTCGCGATGAATACAAAGTTCAAATCGAATATACAAATTTTCTGTATTATACGTAATTTTGTGAAGATTTTATAGTCTTAAATAATGAGTATCTCCATATATTTCTTTGCAATAATTTTGCTTTATTAATATGGGCAATTCAACATTAAAATATGCGTGGAAACTAATTTACATTCGGAATGGCTCCAGAAAAACAGTATTTTTTAAGGTACTTGCTCCGAGTTTTTGAGTACTCAAAAATAGAACTTTGGTCAAATCCATAATTTGAAAATTTTATACTCATCTAGAAAGCTGGGAAAAATCATAGCTTCAAAAATTTTGCAAATCGGATGAAAAACGGCTGAGTTATATCAAGTTGAAATTACCGTTCCCACTGTTTGGGAGGCATGGCAGTGGGAGTGTTAATAAACAATATTACTTAAAATTTAATGATGCAATTCTGCTTTTCTTTTATTATTATTTTATCATGCCTCTCGAGAAAAATCAGATTATGGCGATTATCTGCCTTCGGCTTCTGGTATAAGCGCGACAGTTACTAACCATAACAGCGTCACCAGATTCCAATAGAATTCTATCCCATTATATGGGATTTGACAGCAAACACACTCATCTCACTCAACCACTCTTGCCGTTTATCACAAATAGCATAAATACAATCAACAAAATGTGTCACTTCACGAAATCCACGTGCTTTTGTTTTGGCCGGGAACATATTTCTTTTTGTTTTGCCTTGCGTGTGTCACTGCGACTGTATGCCTTGCGATCGTATGACCGCCTAATAAAAGATAAGCGCGACAATGAATTACCTACATCGGCTGTTTTCCTACTCTCCGCATCGACCAATGTGGCGCTAGCTTCTATGCGCGAAAAATCGCTAAAAGTAAATCTCAAAAATATTGTATGGCGAATAGCATCTAAAGGCAAATTTATCGAAGTGGAATACATTATTCGAAAAAAATATTTGGTAGTGGTTGTGCACAATGGTGACTACTATTAAGCCTACCAAATATTTTTTCAGTAAAAGCTTTCTATTTCAAGTAATTCAAGTTTAGATGCTTTTCACCATACAAAATAAAATGGATTTACTCCTGCTGATCAACTGTGGGTATGCGCCAAGCGGGTAGTCCATACATAGGGTATCACGCCACTTGGGCGGTGGCATCTGTATTCGTCTGTTTTCCACTATAACTCAGTCAATTTTGAACCAATTGACTTGAAATGTTGTACACGGGTAGATACTATACCTATCTCACCGCATTCCAAAAATTGTTTCAATTGGCTGAAATTTGACAGAGTTATAGTGGGAAACAGACGAATATAGAAGCCACCGCCCAAGTGGCGCGATTCCCTACTGTAATAGTTTTTTTTTTCAGAGTCCTTTGAAGACAACAATAATTAACTTAGTGTGTGCTTTTCAAAACCTGTTGAACTAAAAGTTAGCCTCATAAGTTTTCCCATCATCCTGAACTGTACGGTCAAGTTTATACAATGAGTTAACTACATCGGCTGTTTTCCTACTCTCCGCATCGACCAATGTGGCGCTAGCTTCTATGCGCGAAAAATCGCTAAAAGTAAATCGCAAAAATATTGTATCGGGAATAGCATCTAAAGGCAAATTTATCGATGTGGAATACATTATTCGAAAAAAGATTTGGTAGTGGTTGTGCACAATGGTGACTACTATTAAGCCTACTAAATATTTTTTCAGCAAAAGCTTTCTATTTCAAGTAATTCAAGTTTAGATGCTGTTCACCATACAAAATAAAATCGATTTACTCCTGCTGATCAGCTGTGGCTGCGCGCAAAGCGGGTAGTCCATTTAGACAAGAAAAACCCCTTATGATGAAAAAACAACGTAATAGTCTATAATATCCAAAGTCACCATATTTTTCTTTCTTTACTGTGAAGTCATTATTTTACTACTGAATGTTCAGTTGAAAACATTATCTTTATGGTACTATAACTGTCATCGTTGATACATTAATTGTGAAGGCCTTCATGTGGCCATTCGTTAAATTACATTCAATGAGTATATCGTAGAAAGAGAAGACTTCTTGGCGTCAGAATAACCCTGAACAGATTCGCCTTCTCAAAAATGTCTTACCCTTGTTCTTATTCTTATCATCACGTCCCAGCTGGAACAAAGCCTGCTTCTCATGTAATGTGTTCTATGAGAACTTCCACAGTTATTGGATGAGAACTTTCTTGCGCATTCACCATGGCGATTTTCGCCTCAAATCTAATACTTCTCGAAGAAGGAGAGATTTTTTTTTTGCGAAATGTTCCTGGACCAACCTGAAATCAAACCTACACAGTATACTTATTGAATGGTCGTACCGAATACCCACGCAACTACCACTTCAGCTCTATGGATCCCATTTTCTCATTTAATTGATTCAATCAATGCTACCTATAATGCCCTCCACGAAGAAGCATCAAGCAAGAACGATGGTTTCAACTTCCCAGCCCAAATGCTGTCCCCGTCGAGAACCGCCAGGCTATGGCGCAAAAGTCAGGGAAGCTAATCTTTTTCCATAAATTTAACACTTATTGACGCGCGCGCAGGCCTTTTTCCTTTCAACAGGGCCAAGTTGGACGGCCTACCAACCAACCCAACAACGGACGTCTGACGTCTTAAAACGGTGTTTTGTTTTTTACCTTAACGCTTACTTTTCACTTACAACGGGCCCATTTATGACGATTTACGGTAATTGAGTGTACTTTGTTGCATAAATGAGGATAAGATACGTAGGGTATACGTTGCACGCGGCTTAGGTGAAGCGAAACAGAGAATATATGGACAACCGATAAGACAGCCACACGTCTAAGTGCAAGCGATGGGTCTCTGGCAGCGATGAAGTCACGATTGAGGCACTAGGCTAACCAGAATACGGGTCAATCGAACGTACCTGCGTTGAGGTTTTAGAGAGGTAAAGTCAGTCACAAGAAAATGTAATAAGAATTTCAAGACCGCATGGGAAGAGTGCTACCTACTACACAGATAAAAACAATGAGATTTATAGGTCCAGTAAACTTTATTGTAGTCATGTAAACTTAGTGTTATTATGGTCATGCGGAATTACATGACATATAATGGAAGTTTACATTATATTTTATGACTTTTACATGATATGTCATGTAAACTTCTGTGATATCCCACGCTCCAAACATGTGCATCAAATGTCACAGAATTTTAAACTCTTTTTTCGATCTGTGTAGAGTGGTCCACCACAGAAAAAAATGATTAAATTTAAACGAGATGTATATCATGTGAGCTGTGAAATTGAACGAATTTAAACAAGCAAATGATTAAACATTAAGTTCAAATTGATGCACATAATTGGGGCATTTATAAACACACAAAACAACATTTTTATCTACTCAATATTCCATCACAATGTATTTACAGCTTTTAATGTAAAAAGAAGTTGAATGACACCCGATTTTCCGTTAACAAAAATACAAATTTAAACCGTCGAGTAAATTAACAGCATCATTCGATTTACAAAGTGCGTCGCTATTTCAGTTTTGTTCTGCTGGCAACCGGAAAAGTTGTTCGTACGAAAAGCATTGGAAGACACACAGTTTGTTCGGTTTAGCACATGGTTTTTCTTATTTATAATGAACTATCTTCAATACGCGAGTACATTAAAAGACATAAATGGAGTATGTATCAGAGTATGATTTCTGATGCAAATTTGTCGAATCATGCAGAAAAATCTTCGTCAACGGCACTTCCAGCTCCAATCGCTCGTGTGTCTTCCGATGTTTTTTTTTTTCGTACGACTGCGTTGAGTACAGCTTTGGGATATTTGCAAAACAAACGACAAACAATTTGGGCAGCTTCTACAGATACTACAATAACGGTGCCATAGCAGAGCGATGATTTTTTTTGTAAATTTTAATGAAAACAGGCAATTACGAAAACATTTGGCCGGAGAAAAACAAACATTCGTGTTAAAATACAGCGGCGCTAGAAACAAATGCTTCGTTTAATTTTAAACGAAATTTAATTTTACACGACTCGAGTTTCAAGTCGTGTAATTTTAAAATCAAATCTAATTTTGCGTTTATTTTGATGCTCCAAATATGTGCATCGAAATAAATGGAAAATTACACGATAATTTTAACTGTGACACTTATATGAAAAACATAAAGCTCGAAAAATGCCAAGTCTTACTTCCTGAATCAGTTGTTTCGGACTCCCAGAAGCAATGTTCAAAGTTTGAGCCAAATCTATTAAGTCTAAGGGGAGTGCTCAACGAGCTTGAAGTTGTACTGGTGAGCGCCCATTTCTCGGTAAGCCTCTTCATGGCATCGTGGCGTCACACGTGCGGTTTAGTTTTCCGACTAGATCATCGCTAAACAGATCGTCGGTGTAACCCTCCATGAGCAATCGTTTCCCAAATGCCAGCTTGTCTAAACTTAAGGTCAGCCACTCCCGATGACTATCGATTGCCCTTGGCTGTGGCCGTCTTCCTTCATATCGCCAGATGATCACTATGGCGTATACCAATCGTGTTACTTCCAGTCTGAGATAGACTTTGGACCCGGGCTACAAATGGTCACATGGTATTATCGATATAATCGTCATGTTAGCGACACCCACATTCAACATGACCACAAAATCGAGTAGAACCCAGCCTCATGTGTTAGTCAAGCGACTACCCCATTCGACCGCCCAGGTTGATCACAAAACTTAATTTCACTAGTGCGCTGGATAGCGAATCTAGCATGAATGAGAAATGACCTCACAGTGGCTTAGGTTCAGCTGTGTAAGCTGCACTATCGTCGGCTGTTTTATTCTCCACGTGAGCTTTAGCACTCAGGCCCCTTTTTCGCCGTGCAAATCAGTCATTTTGGTGACGAATTGCATTCCCTGGAGAATCTCTCTGCACTTTCTTCAGGGTTTGTCCTTGTCGAGCCTTTCAATGCGAATCAATGAGTTGGTGCATCTACCTCGCACTGTTGTTTATGAGCGGCTGTGAGCTACACGGTGTCGGTGATCTCATCCAGATTTTTTTTTATACTGAATCTTTTTGTAAACCTTTTTATTATTGTGAATTTTAACTTTAATGCTACGTCTTCACGCACTTTGTCCAGGACATCTTAGGAGGTTCCTTTTTTCACCGCCTCATTTTTTACTTCCACCTTTAGGGAGCATAGTCGGTTTTCAACTGTCAAGACCCTCAGCATCCCAACGTATGTATTCGCCTCGGTTTTGAGTACCATCGCGCCTTTATATTTCTTGACTTTTTTGTCTTCTTCTTTTTCCCAATCGTTATCCAGGGATTCGTTTTGATGAAACTCAGCTAGAACGATTTTAGGCTATGCAAAGGTTAAGTGTAGCCTGGATCCGTGTCTCTACTGGCATGATATTTGGAGTATTTAAGCGACAAATGCTAAGATGGATTTGGTGCGCAGGGAATGTTGCGAGAATGCCGGAGCATCCTGCAGAGTTGGTATTCTCTAATCATCCGGTTGGTTCAAGAGTTGACGTGGAGTGCAGAGAGCTCGATTGGCGGACCAGATGTAGCGCGATCTGACGAGAGTTGAGCGTGACCGAGGATGTTGGAGGGCTGCAGCTCCAAACCGAGTATACCGCTTTAGGCAATATCACCGTTACTGAAGTTCTTTTTAATGAGATTGTTCTTGTGTCGACCAACGGAAGAAGACGAGAAATTAATGAGATTTTTTGGTGACGAATTCCCACATTCGCCAAGAATTGATTGGCTTGGTTGCCAAGTAAACCTGTGGTCCACAAGGGCAGGTTTGTCTTTTATGCCAGCCTCGGTGCAGGTCTCCATAGCAAGTGTCGATGATAGTAAGCCAGAAACGATTCGATAGTATTGTAGGATGGGTCATGCGTTTTCAAAAGTCCTTCCGATGCTCAGCAGGTAATATCAGTAAAGTAGAGGATCCAGCTAGACACGATTGCATCGAAAATGCAGAGATGGGACTATTGGTCTCTTCGTGATCCAAATTAGTTCGGTTACTGCTTCAGTTTGTAGCTTCCTGCGCATTATTTTGGGATGCTTACCGTTTATCGGGATCACTGAACCGGTTTCTCAATGGATTTCCTATAGCAACTTGAACAGGGCAATTGTTGCGGTAAATCTGGTGGTGTGGTCACGACAAAAATGATAATAAGCGATTGTTGACGCGTTTTCGGTTACTTATAAAACAACTGTTTTAATTATAGCCGACGTTTCGAGCGTTTATTAACTCATCTTCAGGGGAAACTACAATTTATATACATACATTTGAGTAGTCAAGGCGTTTGCCCTGACGATGAGTGAATAAACGCTCAAAACGGCGGCTATAACTAACAAAGTTGTATTATAAGTAAGCCGAGGACCGAAAACACGCCAACAATGGCTAATTAACATCAAAACTGTTCTATCGAACGTTTTGATGATAATGTTAGAACCATCATTCAAAATAGTGAGTCCATGTTTGTTGACAGCGCTGACCAAGCTATAGCCCCCTATAGAGTTCGATAGCCAGCTTCCCTATGCTCTAGTATGGTCGTTGACATCGCCGCAAAGCAGTTCAGGAATATTCTCCTGAGCTTCGTCAATCTCTTTCTTCAATCTTACTTTCTGCTAAACATACATGATCTAAATGTTATTCACAACGCGATTATGGAGGAGTTGGTTTATAGATCTATCCATTCTGATGATAGTTCCGGAAGTGTATGTAGTCTGGTGGATCTACAATCCGGGAGATTATGGGTGTTCCATGGCAAAACTAGGAATCTTTGGGGCTACGGGTTGGGTACTGGGGCTTACAACCCCAGCGTGAGTTTCCGGGATGCCCACCTGACGGACGCCTCGAGATATCACGGTTGGTGGTATTGTCAGGAGTTTTCAATGTAGTTTTTGTCCATAAATGCTATCAAGACGTCCAGGTTCGTCTCAAAAAGAGAGGAGATAGGTCGTTTAAAACTTATTTTGTGAATCCATTTAAGTGCAAATTTTTGTATCGCATCTACTGATTTTTTCTCATGTCGCCTTGGCTATAAACTGCATTTTAGCACACCCAAAACAGACTTATAGGTATTATCCTCGGTTAACTAATAGTATCTTCTCACATCGTTCCTAGTGAAAGAAGCTGCATTTCTCAAGCCGTCACCGTCCACAAGCTATTTCTAATCAACTGTCAGTCCTAGATCAAGATCATCTAGCCATGGCGGGTTCACAACCTCATTAGGATCGCTCTTTCAAAGAGCTCGTGATAAATGATGAAAGCTCTAGTTGATTGCAATTCTGCCATCAGCACCACTGACTAGCGGCAAACAAACGACTCTCGTGAAAGCAGACAACACAGAACTTGGTCTTGGCGTGGAGGCCAAGAAAGACTGACATCTCATCATATGATGTCAGTTTGCAAAAAGGAAAGAGCGCAATTCTATTCAGTGCATTGATCTCCAACCTGGGCCGCACGCGGCAATCAAGTCGATGGCACTGTTGTTGTTGGTGTTGTTGATGATGATGATGCAGGAAGGTATAAGGAGATCGTTCGTCCTACAAATGAGTGTGCACTTTTATTTCCTAAGCGAGATGCGTCGTCATTATGTAGGAAATTCCGTGCATTTTTATGGCTTTAGCCCTGGTTTGATGAGTTTATTGGAATCCTGCTTCATCAGCTAGCACCATGTTCGGGTGAAGTGGAACAGTTTTATATAAAGCATGACATAGGGTCATAAAAATCAGGCGTACCTGGAAGAGATTTGTCGTCGTTTGTAGTTAATGATTAAAATTTAATGTTTTATAACAACCCCGTTTTTTGTTTCCTCTGAGAATAATCACCGTAATATAATTTATTCTATACCATTTTGCGTTTAAGGATACTTCCTAATCCAATATCAAGAAGTTCAGATATAAGGATGTTCAAAAAAATTTCATTATGAATCTAAGCAGTCACAAATACCATAACGTTTTAATTAACGATGGGAAAAACACTCTACGTTGATTAATTGCTGACCTAAATCTATCTCAGTACAGCTTTCGGGTTAATCACGCTTATTGATACAAGCCATCCTACTTACCATTTTTTCTTGCATTCCCTTCTATAGTCATACTAATCATTCGGAATTTTCCATGCAAAGTACCTGCTTCCCCTCAAGTGTTAATACACACGAATAATCGTCTTGTTCCCGGTCACGTCGAACCCAACGAACCAAATGGCTTGCGAAATTGTTTGCATAACCCCTGCAGAAATTATGCAGCGTAAAATGATTAATTGAGAATGATGAGTCATCTCTACTAGTATAGCATATACCTTCCTACAGAAACCTAAAGAATGCACCAGTGAATCCTTCGACGTGTTGAGTGAAAAGGGCTTCCAGCAGCCACGACCAACAACGCCACTGTCAGATATTGCTGATGTGATGATGGTAGGTAATGGCTGTTTCCTTTGCGACGAAGACATCGTGCATCCATGGCACATTTTTCTGAGGTCCACTTTAGAGCAATTTATTTCTGCCACCAGCAATTCTAGTTGTAAAATGTTACCGCCCTTAAATCCAGAACCATGCTGCTCAAGACTTTTTTCTCTACTAGTACGCTAATAATAGAATCGGATATGATTTATTGTGTTTATTTTAATTTCTTTTTCGCCTCATTATCTTTTACTCAACAGTCCACGCCCGTTGGGACGACCATCTTCAAGAACGTACTCGCCCAGGACAAGGACGCTGGCGTCAACGGCCTGGTGGAGTACTTTGTGATTGAAGGCTCCCAGCAGAACATCTCCGATATTTCACCGAACACACTGACGGCTGCTGATGGCTACGGAGTATTTGCCATCGCTTATCCGCATCAAGGACAGGTAATTATACGTCTAGTGCTTTCATATACACAATCCGTCGTAAATATGGACTCGCAAATGCAATACTGTCATCACTGAATGAATCACCTAAAAACATTTAACATCACCCAGCATATCTCGAAAAATTAATCAACGAAGATGTTTTAAGTTAAAATATGCATAGACGATTACAGTCGAAGTTATAGTTGACCAGAAAAAAAACTCACGAAATGAAAAGGACGTAAACCACGATGGCGTTATTTGATTAAATAATGTCTCCGTCACTGTATTCAATAATAAATGTTAGAGTGGGTCATCGTTTATATGGAAAAATGAAAAATTCAATGGTATCCCATCAGATCAAAGCTTTTTTGATCCCGTTTCAGGACCCAAATAAGTGTGCAAAATTTGGCACGATCGGTTACGTCTATGTTTTGCGCATCGCGTATGAAGTTAGTATGGGGTTTTACATGGGAAAACACACTTTTTTGCATTTTTCTCATAACAAGCTCGAATTTTTCTAAAACCGTGTAACCGATAAAGTGAAAACATAGCCTAGGGTGTCCTGAAAAACTTTGTCGAAGACCGCGAAGTGATCTGATGCTTATGAAAAAAGTTATAGCGTTGGCATTGTTTGGAGAAACAGCATGATTTTGTTGCTACATATTGTTATTCCTTTACATGTTAAAACATAAACACATGCATGCGGTTCGTTGGTTATAACTATTTTCACAAGCATCGGATCGCTTTGCGGTCTTCAACAAAGTTTTTCAGAACATCCTAAGCTATCATTTTACAGTATCGGTTAAAAAGTTTCAGACAAACTTTTTCACCTTATGGCTAAAATGAAAAAGTGTATGTTTTCCCATACAAAATCCCATACAAATTTCAATTGCAATGCGCAAAGTGTAGACGCAACCGATCGTGCTCAAATTTTGTACAGATACTCAGGACCCGAAACGGAACCAAAAAAGCTTTGATCTGAGAAAACGGTTAAAATGACCCACACTAATAAATATCAGACGATGTAGCTGATACACACGCCATAAATTACACAACAAATGGTCAAGGACGTCACAGTCCAGTTTAATGTGGCCTTTGAATTATTTAGTTCTGTGTTTTATTTGATTTTTACGACGAACTTTGATCTGAAAAAATGGTTCCAATGACCCACACTAACAAATATCAGACGATGTAGCTGATACACACGCCATAAAATACACAACAAATGGTCAAGGATGTCACAGTCCAGTTTAATGTGGCCTTTGAATTATTTAGTTCTGTGTTTTATTTAATTTTTACGACGAACTTCAATGATTGTCTCAGTGGCAAGGTGCTTCATTGGCATTCAATGAATGCTTACCTTACCAATCAGGCTAAGGCCGGGGTGGCCTCTGCTGTACATAGTAGCCGTCTCCATTCCACTCGGTCCATGGCTGTTTGTCTCCAGTTCCGCACTCTGCGTAGGGTCCGCAAATCGTCCTCCACTTGGTCGACCCACCTAGCTCGCTGCGCTCCACGTCTTCTTGTACCGGTTGGATGACTCTCGAGAACCATTTGAGTCGGGTTGCTATCCGACATCCTGATGACGTGACCCGCCCACCGTAGCCTCCCGATTTTCGCGGTATGGACCAAGGTTGTTAATCGATAAATTATCGTTATCGCCGATAAAGTTAACGTCCGTTATCGTTTATCGTCGATAACGATAACGTCTTCAGACGGATTCGTCATCGGCGATACAGTTAACTGTTGAAATTATCGACTCGATAACGTCTCCGGAAAATTTTCTTCGCGATCTGAATCGTTGTTGATGCCGTCACTAGGGTAACTAGATTTATCGCAAAATTATCGAAGGTACGTTGATCTTCGCGTTGATTCATCGTTTGGTTATCGTTATCGAGAGATTATTGAGCAAACTTTATCGTTATCGAGTTTGCGTTGAGTTAACTGTCGATAATTTATCGATTAACAACCTTGGTATGGACGATGGTTGGTTCTCTCAGCAGCTGATGTAGCTCGTGGTTCATTCGCCTTCTCCAAGTCCCGTCTTCCATCTGCACTCCGCCGTAGATGGTACGCAACACCTTCCGTTCGAAAACTCCAAGGGCGCGTTGGTCCTCTGCACGTAGGGTCCATGTTTCGTGCCCACAGAGGATGACCGGTCTAATCAGTGTTTTGTAGATGGTTAACTTCGTGTTACGGCGAACTTTATTCGATCGTAGAGTTCTGCGGAGTCCAAAGTAAGCACGATTTCCTGCCACAATGCGCCTCTGAATTTCTCTGCTGGTGTCGTTGTCGGCGGTCACCAGTGAGCCCAAGTACACGAATTCTTCAACCGCCTCGATTTCATCACCGTCGATATAAATTCGGGGTGGCGGGCGCGCTGATTCCTCCCTGGAGCCCTTTGCCATCATGTACTTTGTCTTCGACACATTAATGACTAATCCGATTCGTCTGGCTTCACTCTTTAGTCGTATGTACGTTTCCGCCATCGTCTCAAATTTACGAGCAATAATATCAATATCATCAGCGAAACCAAGCAGCTGAACGGACTTTGTGAAAATCTTTTTTTTTTGTTTTTGTTTCTGTGTGTTTTAACTAAAGCTAATTCTACACTTTGTGAAAATCATTCCACTCGTGTTTATCCCCGCTCTCCTAATTACACCCTCTAAAGTAATGTTGAACAGCAAGCACGAAAGACCATCACCTTGCCGTAACCCTCTGCGAGATTCGAAGGGACTCGAGAGTGTCCCTGATACTCGAACTACGCACATCACTCGATCCATCATCGCCTTGATCAACCGTGTCAGTTTATCCGGGAATCCGTATTCGTGCATAATCTGCCATAGCTGTACTCGATCGATTGTATCATACTCCGATTTGAAATCGATGAACAAGTGATGTGTGGGCACGTTGTATTCGCGCCATTTCTGCAACATCTGGCAGATGGCGAACATCTGGTCCGTTGTAGCGCGTTCACCCATAAATCCAGCCTGATATTGCCCCACGAACTCTCTTGCAATCGGTGATAGTCGGCGGCATAAAATTTAAGAGAGTATCTTGTAGGCAGCGCTCAGTAGTGTGATCGCGCGGTAGTTCCCGCAATCCAACTTGTCGCCCTTTTTGTAATAGGACACACGATACTTTCCATCATCCATTCCTCCGGTAATTCGCCTTGACGGAGGCTCTCTGAGAGAATTGCGCTGTGCGTGAAAACAATTTTTTTCAACATGGGAAAGGATAGGAGCTGCATTTTCAAATGCTTCGAATTTTTTATAGATTTTTTTTAAGCAAAACGTTCTTAATGTTATCGAATGAGATTTTGAAACACTATATTGTAGACATAACATTGTGATTTAAAATTTTTTTGTCTAAAAGCAGTTATAGTGTAGCTAATTGAAAACATATTGCAAAACATTAACACTTTATTCAATCTGAAGTCCTTAAAATATGTTAGAAGCATTTGAAAATGCAGCTCCTATCCTTTCCCATGTTGAAAAAAATGTTTTCACGAACAGCGCAATTCTCTCAGAGAGCCTCCGGCGAATATTGCCTGCTCCCAAATATTGGTAATCACTCAGTGTAGTACTCTCCCCAGTGCGTCTCCACCGTATTTTAGAACCTTGCATGGTAGTTGATCTGCTCCAGCGGCTTTGCTGGTTTTCAACCGGCCAAACTTATCCTCGATCTTTCGGAGGTTAGGAGCTGGAAATCTTTCATCCAGCGCACGTACTCCTAGATCAGTTATCACGCCACCTTCGGTGCTTGCAACGTCGCCATTGAGGTGCTCATAGTAATGCTGCCGCCACCTTCCAAGTAACAATCTTGATTCTATTTGGTTTTATTTGTTTTTATGATAGTTTTATCGGAACATTGCATATTCTAGTTGATCTTATCGGAGTTTCAGCTGAGCACAACTATTCTTCGTCAATATGTGGTTTTAAAAACACCTCCAAGAATACTTGAGGTTCAGTTCATAAAACCATAAACACAACAAGAACTGTTGAACTTATTTTCAGTTTTATAAGGCTTTTGTAGTTGTAACGAATGCTTAGGGTACGAGACCTGCAGTAGTTTAAGCGCCACTCACTTAACGTGAGACTACTGAGGCTGTTAGTGGCCCGGCAGAGGCTCTTTTCTAGGGCGGGTAGGTTATTCCCTCAAACACCGATCACTTTAGCTAACCACAAGGTTGGCTTCAAAGTTCACCCAACTGAACCAACTGAACTCTCAATCAAATTTATCAAAATTTACCTAAACAGCAAGTTAATTTGCGGATAAGGCTTAATGAGACAAATAAAGGAAATATTATAAGAAAATTCAAATCGCATAACTCGTCAACCTTCGAATTGGTGAGGGCCTATAGTTTTCAATTCCAGTTTATTCAAAAGTTTTCGCAATTTACATAGGCCTAGCTTTCGTGAAGGTGACGTCACCAATATTCTTTGAGCTTAATTCTAATTTGTTCTTACAAGCTAAAAAACGAGAAAAAAATATGTACAATAAAAAGATCTGACCTTTCTAGCTGCAAACCATTCACAGTTTCCGACGAGCAGGTCCCACGTCGTTCGACTTTCCAGGATCTGTTGAACAATCCTATCACGTCGATTCAAACGTTCACGTGACCTTGAATCGCATGCGCATGCACTTTTTTCGTTTCGCGAGGTTCCACACTCCACATGCAGGGGTCGATCCGCAACACAACTATCCACACGCCACCGTTTCCACCGTTCGTTTGCTTGCTATGCGTGTAAACACAGTTTCGACTACTCACCCGCAGGTGGCACTTCTTCAAACTTCTGTGCCTAACGCTTGCCGATTGTGCGATGTTTCGGTGTGAGACGATTTGGGCAACGATTATGGGATGAGCTTGCCGATGCTGCGACGAGAAACGTTGCGGAAAGCTTTCGGATGTTGCGCGATTGATGGGCGCTCGCATGAGAGTGGTCCGGTCGCAGGGCTGGTTCGAGCCAACGAACTGATTTTCCTAGAAGTCGGCGACTCCGGATAAACACCCGCGATGACCAGCGGGAATCACCTGGTCAATCGATTAGAAGGACAAATTCACATTCCACTCTTTTAAAGAGATCAAAATTCTTCATCTTACCCTTTTGATCTGGTATTTTAGTCACACTTAGAGTGATTTTCAAAATGGCTGTCCTGGCTTAATCTTAATCTACGAAAATTATTCGAGAAAAGTTAAAGGTTTTCCACTAGATTTCATTTAAAATAGGTTTTTACCAAAGATTGTAAAATAATCAATTAACTGTTTTGATCACTGATTATTACAATTTTGTCTTCCCAAAATCACTATTGACTTGGCTAACTGGTAATTTGAAATTTTCACCGATTTAGAAAACTTGACGAATCGCACGAGAATAAAATGTCGGTCGGAAAATTTAGTTTTTATAAACCCCCCCTATTGCGTACCTATTTTTGTCGAACGCAATTTCGAACAACCCCATCTCATTTTGCCTTAAACGTTTCTAAGCTATCGATCTCATTCTACCTTTGCTTGTATTGTGTTATACAAGCAGGTACCCAGACAACCAGTAATCGTATTAGATGTTGCATTAGATGATAAAGTGGAGGCCATATGCGTGCATGTCTCCATTTAGGCGCATGTAAAATGTACGCATATCGCCTCCATTTTAACATCTTATGCAACATCTCATACGACCACTGGTTGACTGGGTAGCGGATATTTGGCTAGCCTCTAGGATTAGTTCAATTAGGGGTTTTTTGAAATACTTTTTGTGGTCAGTTATGAGATCCATGGAGGCACTCACGGAAACTTGCGAGACTAACTATCGATACTTTTTTTATGCAAAAGCTTCAGATGTCTCAGAAAGGGCAAGTAATGGCGCGCATGTTGCAAAAGAGGTCAAAGTGTATCATAAGCATTACACTGTTAATTTTATTTTCCGTACATCCAGATTCAAATCATATTCAAGAATTGATGTTACATAGTTAACTTCAATCATCCGTTCTTGATCAAGAGCAACTGTTCTCGCATAAGAACAGTTTGGTACATGAAAAATACAATAAAAAAAACTCAAGCATCAGATTTTGATTCTCATCGTTCCATTATTGCTGCCAATCAAAAACACTTACCCGGACACCCAACCGCGACACGGTGCGGTGCAGTGCCAAGTTCCTCCGGTTGCAGCATCCGAAATGAGGTGGGTTTGGTCATCCAGGACGTCGATTCCCGTGCAATTCGGGTTCCAATCATCGATCCACGGTAGTTGGAGGGCCCATATTCTGCGCACCTAAGACTTTTTCAATTTCAATCAGCTGTAATAAATTCCAAATCGAACCGATTTGGCTGAATTTTTGACCGTGCATAGTTGAAAATAACGAAAAAATATAATTCTTATACAAAACACTCAATTTTTATGTAAAATCATAGAAATTCTAAAGTGTGTCTTTGTTCCTAATTCTGCGCACCTTTTTTTGGAATGTTCCTAATTCTGCGCACGTGGAAAAAACTCCAAAAAGATAACATAGTGTAATGAGAACATGATTCACAGATCGAATTCAATTGTATTCTTCATTTTCAGCTTTTATACGACATTACGACCGTATTGGAACTTTGCATGTCCCCAACTTTAATACTACCCACTTTGATTACTAAAGAAAGTGAATTTTTGGTAGCATTATCGAATACTGCTATGTAATGCTTTTTAGTTATCCGCAAAATATGTACACTCATTAAATTTTAGTAAAATATACTTTCATTTCTAAAGGCAATATAAACTTTTTCGCCATGACAAGGTGGCACAATCTATGTTTGTAAACTTGAGACTTCTTTCTTGTCAAACTTCAGGGTTTCCTGTGTTTAAGAAAATTCCATGTAAACTCACATCATATGTCACATTTCACGAATGCTTGCATGAATACATTCTATTTGGGTTCGCTTGAAGAGCAGAAGTGTAAGAGTACTAGTCGTCGCGTAATAAAGAAGATTAATGTTCAGAACACAATTTGTTATACTTTCTGTGTATTAATAAAGACTAGAAGCAAGTGATCAGTTTAGTGCCTTTGATTTGTACTACGTAGAAGATTCCGTGCCTGTGGTTTTCGTCCGTGCCATCGCCGTCATTCTGTCGTGGAACCTGAAAAGAAAAAATACGAAATCATACTCACCTGTGCACCCTATCATCAGTGCTCACACCGTCGTCCTGTGGAAGGAAAAGCTGAAAATAAAAAAGGACACAACTTAGGAGATCGCCACCCGTTTTTGTGGTAAGAACAACCATAAAATTGGTTGATAGGTTGATAGCAAATGTTTAAAACAAGTGGTTAGTCCGGTTGAACTATCAGATCAAAAATGCAGGATGCGTAAATTTGCCTTTAATGTTTCTAAACTAACTTGTTCTAACCTAATTACATTCACCGGATTGCTAGAAACAGAGAATATCCTAGTTATAACTACGGTGGCATTTATATGATGTTTGTTTATTAATTATATGTTCAAAACTTAGTGTTGAAATGTCTGCGCAGCATTAGGACCACCATTTAATACCGGTTCCTAATTCTGCTCACCTAAGAAGAACAAGAAGATTAAGAAAAGAAGAAGAAAACTCAATTGTTTTTTCCGATTCTGATTCCTCGAAGATAGCAGTACAGGATGCACATGGAAAAGTAGACATTATCTTCATTGTTTATGTCGCAAAATGCTTCAGTTGATGAGACAACTTTTTAGCAGCTTCGCTAAAGGACACAGATTTCAGGCAATTTCCAGTACTTCCAACACTATTTTATTTTTTTTACAAAATAATGGTCGTTAGTTTGAAATATTTTTCTTCATAAACTATTTCATTACTTTTGAAACAATATTTAAAAAATATATTTGAAGCTAATAATGAACTACCCTTCATGATGTTGTAGTATATTCGAGAAAGTGCGCCGAATTAGGGACTGCGCAGAATTGGGGCCGGTCACGGTACTACTTACCTGTTGGAAATGCTGACCGGAGGAATGAGGCACTGTACCGCATCAAGGTCGGTTATCGAAAAAGGTATGCCTGGTTGGCGACGGTACCGGGCTGATGATAAAATTAATCGGACGAGATTCACAAAATCCACCGCGGTGCGATAATTTATTGTTTGTTTACAATTTGGCGTACATGATTTATTACGTTCTCGGCGGAGTTTGCATAAACCTACATCAAGAACGTTATAAACCTGAGTACTCTTGAGAAATACTTCTCACTCTTGCTTAAGATGAAATAAATTTAAGACGTTCTTGATGGAGGCCAACCAGGCTGCATTGAGAACGTTATAAATCTTAGTATTCTTGAGTTATGCTTTTAGCTCTGGCATGAGTTGAAAGAAGTTTAAGACGATCTTATGGTGATGTTGATTAAAACCATCGATAATGGACCGACCACCGGCCTAGATTTCAATGGAAGCCATGTTGAGAAAACTCATGAACAATGTTCTCATGACCAGAAATAATAAGTTTTAATATTTTATTAGTGCATTATAAAGGAAGCGCGTTGCAATTTTTGGAAGTATCTTGCAACATATATGCGATGAATTTTGCTTGGCATTCGGCATCCTTGTTACACCACGGAAATATTTCCAATTTGTGTAATAAATTAAAACCAATTACAATAATTTGTCATTTTCATTGTGTTTTTTTTTTTCATTTATTTCATCAAACTTTTCTGTCGACATAAAAGCTGCATCAGCAACAACACTGACAAATTTATTATCGTTTTATCGTGCACATGAAGAATTCTACAAGGAGAGAGCAATTCGCCTTGAGGACAACTTGGGAAGTACAACAAGTTTTAAGAGAAATTTAAAAACAACTCTCCAAGAGCATCTTAGGATGGGCCTCTTTGGTCTTATGGCGGGTTTATGGTTGAGCTGATGTTGTTTTGCAGAGCAATTTGGTTTATGCATGGTTTTTAAGCACAGGTGTTGAAGAATACTTCAAAAGCATTATAAAATTAATTTTGTTACTTGGGCTCTCGACCACCTCACGCTCGCTCGTAAGAAGATTCACGTGATTGTCTGGGCACATGTCGGCTTTGTGTATAAGCCTCTGCGTGATCGCTTTAGCTTCTCGTAGAACTTCCGTGTGTCCTTAGTGCGGTACAACTTCGCGGTCTTGTTCTTCCTGCCGGCGCTTCTTCCTCCGGAAGACTAAGTTCTACCGGTTCCGCGCCTGTCTATAACGTGCCTCATGAGTCCTCGTACGGTGTTGCAATATTCTCACCCATGCTGCATTCTTCTCGTTTTTCAACCGTTCACAATCGCCGTCGTACTAGTCGTTTCTGTGATTCGGAGTCGCGTCGCGAAGCCAAGTGCTGCAGCCGAGGTACTACCTATGGCGGATCGGATGTCCCTCCAGCCATCTTCAAGTGTCTCTGCGACAAGCTGCTCTTCCGTTGGCAGGGCCACTGCTAACTGCTGCGCGTAGTCTTGAGACACTTCTACGTTACGCAGCTGCTCGATGTTTAGTCACGGCGTTCGACTTCGAAGCGTCGAATGTTTTGAGCGCACGCATACAGCGACTAAGTAGTGATCCGAATCTATTTTCGCACTGCGTTATGTGCGGACATTGCGGAATGTGTTATCATTCGATACGGCATGCAGGCTGTTTCGCCCGATTACTGGTGTGTACATTTCCTCCCTTTCTACTTGCGCGTTCATGTTTCTGACAACGTCACGCGGCAAGCAACCATCGTATGTTTGCTCAAATTGCGCGTAGAACGCTTCTTACTCGTCATCAGGTCTCGCTTTGTGAGACTTGCAGTGAGAAACTCGTTTGGCTATTTCGTAGGACTTTTCTAGCCGAGACTCCCAGCTTCTTTGGCAGGGCTTCAACAAACCGACAAAACATGAGCAGCGACAGTACGATTTGAAGCATAAGCCCACTCGGCTGGAGACGACCTATCCAAGAGTAGTATTCTGGAGTACCAGCTTGCCTGGACCATGTTTCTCAATACTCTATCCCAAGGTATGCCAAGAAGAACAAAATCATTCGATACAGTTGTGAAGCCTCCGATTCCTCCAATGACATGATTTTCCTACTTCCGAAAGCTATGAGCTTTGCATTGACATTTTCTCCAAATACAGTGCTGAATATTTAAGTTCGATTGTTCATCTTCGTCATTTTCTCTGCTAGGAGCACCGATTTACGGCGCATGTGACACCTCAAGGTTGTCATCGATTCCCCTGTCATCATTAAAGTTTGAAAACCTTCATTGTTCAAAACAGAATTGCATAGGGAAATGCTTTTAATTCAGTGTGGTCAAATGTAAATACATATGAAATACATAATGTTAATTCAACTACTCACATAAAAGAAAAATGCTTGATTGCCCTAATTTTAATCTTTCTTCCATAAATTCTCAACAGGTCACCGTCGTGAAAACACTGGATTACGAGCGTATTCAGCGATACTACCTGACGATAGTCGCATCGGTAAGTACCTAATGTATTCACTTAACAATTATTCTATCAACCCAATACGTACAGTAACCCGGACAAACATTGGAATGACCAAGCCAAAATTCCTTGCGCAATATCAGATTCCATAAATCGGCCAGCAAAATTGCACAAGCTACCCGATCGGCTCGAGCCCATTTGCGCACCTCAATCGTGTTGCATAAGAATTGATATTTCACATCCGATCGAGTTTCCATCTTAATGGCTAGTGCGAGTGCAGCTTGCGCCACGTCGCGGCCAGAGTCAACAGAATAGTAAGCCTGTGCCCCATTCGTGCATTTCGTTTGGTCCCGATGGCCCTCGAGCCAGAATTCCAATTCGATTATGTTGGCACAACTTTACGATAGGAGCCTGGAAGGCACCAGCCCGGAACAAGGTTGAAGAACTCATCCTTACACAATGCACATTCGGTTCTCGTCGTGATGCAACGGGTGGATAAGTTTATTCTCTTTCTATTATTTAGCGTAAACGAATATGTGTCTGAGCGGTTTACGCTTTGCTTTCATTTTTCTTCAGTTGGAGTATTAAATAAAATCCACCATTGTCAGGGATACACTTCAAGCCGAAGTATACGAATGGCTGATACAAAATAAAAACCACATGCAAATTGTATGCTTCAACCCTGTCTAAAACAAATCTGATCGTTAGCTTCATTTTCCACGGGCTTTAGGAGGTGCCTCTACCCCTCGGCCGAAAGCTCGCTTAATACTATTTCCTTCTTTCATTTGCTTTTACTTTCGACTTAGATTGTAGCTTCCTTCTTTCTTGAATTGGTTGTCTTTTTCAGTTAAACGGTGGGTTTCGATTGTCTCGATTTACCATCTCCATCTGGATACTCCTTTTCTCTGGTTTTTTAGCATCGGTTTCTTCTATAGATTGAATTTGATTCTATAAAAAAAAAAGCAAACGAACGGCAGCGCCAATTCAATTTGTATTCATGCACATTCTTGGGTCAACACTGCGCCTTTTATCGAGCTAATTTTGAATACTGAAGACAAAGTAAGGTTAGCAACTTAAAACAAATAAACAAAGGAAAATAATGTTATGGGGTGATGTTTAGTTTTCTGATCAAAGAGATGGTTTTTGCCGCTGGGAATGTTACCGGAGTGCAACCTAGTTCAATGGCTTCTATGGGCTGTGATATATAGGATATCCTACGGTCAGTCGGCAGGGTATGAGCAGCATCCAGGCTGTATGGATGGTGTCAGGATTTGTTTTTGGAAAATCGTTGGCTTGAATTTAAGTGCACGGCTAGATTATGTCCTGTGCGTATCTCACACGATTTCATCAACATATTTCTATAAACATGCGCATTTATGCATTAACGTTGTTTTTTTTTTTCAAAGTAATACACAGTAAGCCAAGTAATTGCAATATGTTTTATGAATTAAAACATGATTTTTTAACAATATTCATTTGGAACGACCTCACCAATATGCAACCATCCATACTAGCGGCTCACATTTGTATGGCAAGCAAAAAAGTTGTGAAAATCCACGCGCAATCCCTTAGGATTGTACCTTCGGATGAGAAGATCAAGCTGTGAGAGATTCAGCTTTATCGTTTAAGCGGGAGCAAACGAGTTGAAATTTGTATGAGGCTTTCAGTCCAAATACATGGGAAATTGGATGTAGGGTATCGCGCCACTTGGGCGGTGGCTTCTATATTCGTCTGTTTTCCACTATAACTCAGTCAATTTTGCACCAATTGACTTAAAATGTTGTACACGGGTAGATACTATATCTATCTCACCACATTCCAAAAGTTTTGTCAATTGGTTCAAATTTGACTGAGTTATAGTGGAAAACAGACGAATATAGAAGCCACCGCCCAAGTGGCGCGATTCCTTACTTCAATCTATCGTTCAGCACGCCGGTTTGTTGATTGGCTCAAAATAAAAAAAAAATGCAATTGATATTCTAAGGAACAAATTTGTAGAAGATCATACCACGTTTAAAATTTAATTCAGCTGTGGTTTAAGCCAACGTTAAGAGGCAGATCCAACCTCTTGTTTACTCTCAGAGTCTAAGTTGTTACAATTTGTAACTTACATATCAGCAGCATATTTTTGTCGTTCGATACTTGCGCGCGAAATCATAGGCAGCAATGTGCTCCTTAATTGCCAGGTATCTAGAGCACGTGTTATAACGATTGTCTTGAAGACTAGCACACATTTTCGAGGCATGACACGCGAGTTTGCCATTTAATTTTTCTGAAAGTATCAAACACTGGCATGGTACACAAAAACGGACTAGGTGATATAACAAACGCTTTGTCCTAAGCGACGCACTATAAGTATTTAGCCGCATGACACTGTCAATTGGGGGTCATCTGCTAGCAGGGATGCCATATTTACAGATTTATCAGCATCATACATTATTATTTGTATTAACGAGATTTTTAGCCCTAGGCTAGTTCATCTCGGGGCCCACACTTTACTTCCCTTCCGAAGGAAGAACTCACATTTTGCGAGTTTGTCGGGAGTGGGATTCGATCCCAGGTCCTCGGCGTGATAGTCAAATGTTCTAACCAACACACCAGGTCCGCTCCATACAGATTTTTGAGCATTAATACAGAATACGCTTTTTATGAAACTAATGAAACTAGATGTAGTTCACAGGGACATTCATTCATTCATTTATTTAATACTAGCTGTCCCGGCAAACGTTGTCTTGCCAAGCTGTGGTGGTTTGACAACTGTTGAGCTCATAACGTCACCGCACTCTAGATTGGTTTTATTTCGATCGTGTTGATTTCCTTCCCAGCTCTCGAAAATCAGTATTTTAGCAATTTTCTTACTTTTCTAGTTTATTTTCATAACTTTTTATACATATAAACACAGCCACCATGAATACGAATCGAACCGTGCAAGAGTCATGCTAATCAGTTCAGCCGTTCGTGAGTTTTGTTGCCTCAAAGGTACATCAAACTCATTTATATATATATAGACTAGCTGTCCCGGCAAACTTCGTCTTGCCGTCTTGTGGTGGTTTGACAACTGTTGAGTTCAAAATAACACGGCACTCTAGATTGGTTTCATTTCGATCGTGTTGATTTATTTCCCAGTTCATACAAAATCAGTATTTTATCAATATTCTTACTTTTCTAGTTGATTTTCGTAGCTTTTTGTACATATAAACACAGCCACCACGAATACGAACCGAACCGTTCAAGAGTCATGCTGATCGGTTCAGCCGTTCTTGAGTTTTGTTGCCTCAAAGGAACTTCAAACTCATTTTTATATATAGATATATATGGATATAGATTACATCAAATTCAAGATAAAACTGAATCAACAATATTTCTCCGTAATACACGGTTCGTGGCTGCCGCTCTCCATCCTCGGTCGCGCCCGATGCTCGCCAAGTCACGCTCCACCTGGTCCACCCATCGTGCTCTCTGCGCTCCACGCCTTCTTGTGCCAACCGGATCAGTTGCTAACACCAGCTTTGCAGGGTTGTTGTCCGGTATTCTTGCAACATGCCCTGCCCACCGTATCCTTCCGGCTTTGGCCACCTTCTGGATGCTGGGTTCACCGTAAAGTGCAGCGAGCTCGTGGTTCATCTTTATCCGCCGTTCTCCTGCACACCACCGAAGATCGTTCTTAGCACGCTATCGAGCATGGTCCATGTCTCGTGTCCGTAGAGGACCACCAGTCTTATTAGCGTTTTGTACATGGTGCATTTGGTGCAAGGGTAAATCTTTTTCGACCGCAGCTTCTTCTGGAGCCAGTAGTAGGCCCGACTTCCGCTGATGAAGCGCCTCCGAATTTCACGGCTCACGTTGTTGTCAGCCGTCAGTAAGGATCCGAGGTAGACGAATTTCTCCACCACCTCGAAAGTATCCCCGTCTATCGTAACATTACTACCCAGACGGATCTGGTCGTGTTCGGTTCCGCCTACCAGCATGTACTTTGTTTTTGAGGCATTCACCACCAGTCCGGCTTTTGCTGCTTCGCGTTTCAGGCGGGTGTACAGCTCTGCCACCGTTCCAAATATTCTGGCAATAATGTCCATGTCGTCCGCAAAGCACACAAATTGTCCGGATTTTGTGAAAATCGTTCTCGGCTCGTCGCATCACACCTTCCAGAGCGATGTTGAAGAGTAGGCATGAGAGTCCATCACCTTGTCGCAGTCCTCGGCGAGATTCGAATGAACTAGATAGTTCAGCCGAAACCCTTACGCAGTTTTGCACACCGTCCATCGTTGCTTTAATCAGTCTAGTCAGCTTCCCAGGAAAGCCGTTTTTGTTCATGATTCTCCATAGCTCTGCGCGGTCGATACTACACAGCTAGTCGCGTTCGGTAATTTTTACCGAAATCTCAACTGCTGAGCGTTCGGTAATGGTTTTTTTACCGGAATTCTGTAAAAATTACCAAATTTCGGTTAAATGTTATAGTTTATCTGTCAAAATTTAACGAAGTTCACTGAACGTCACCGAATTTCTCCGGTAAAAAACTTAACGGTTGAGATTTCGGTAAAATATTACCGAAGTCGGAGATTTTTTCTAATACGTATTGTATGCCGCTTTGAAGTCGATGAACAGGTGGTGCGTTGGGACCTGGTATTCACGGCATTTCTGAAAGATTTGCCGTACGATAAAGATCTGGTCCGTTGTCGACCGGCCGTCGATGAAGCCGAATAACTTCCCACGAACTCATTTGTTTTAGGTGACAGACGACGGAAGATGATGTGGGATAGCACTTTGTAGGCAGCATTCAAAATAGTGATCGCCCTGAAGTTCTCACATTCCAAATGGTCGCCTTTCTTGTGAATGGGGCAGATTACCCCTTCCTTCCACTCCTCCGGTAGCTGTTCGGTTTCCCAGATCCTGACTATCAGCCGATGCAGACAGGTGGCCAACTTTTCTGGGCCCGTCTTGATGAGTTCAGCTGCGATACCATCCTTACCAGCTGCTTTGTTGGTTTTGAGCTGGTGAATGGCATCCTTAACTTCCCTCAGCGTGGGAGTTGGTTCATTTCCGTCCTCCGCCGCACTGGCGTCGTCGTTTCCTCCGTTGCCGTGGGCTCCCGTGCCTACGTTCTCCACGCCGTTCAGGTGCTGATCGAAGTGCTGCTTCCACCTTTCGATCACCTCATGTCCGTCCGTCTTTATCCCTGCATATTTCGGCTCGCGGCACGAAGCCGTTGAGGGATGCGTTGAGCTTATGATAGAACTTCCGTGTTTCTTGGGAACGGCACAGCAGTTCCATTTCTTCACACTCCGCTTCTTCCAGGCGGCGCTTTTTCTCCCGAAAGAGGCGGGTCTGCTGTTTCCGCTTCTGTTTATAACGTTCCACGTTCTGTCGAGTCCCTTGCATTACCGCCCTCGCTGCATCCTTCTCCTCCAAAACCGTTCTGCACTCTTCGTCGAACCATTCGTTCCGTCGATTCCGTTCCACGTACCCGATGGTGCTCTCGGCTGCATCGTTGATGGCTGCTTTCACTGTACTCCAGCAGTCCTCTAGAGGGGCCTCATCGAGCTCGCCCGCGTCTGGCATCGCGGCCTCGAGATTCTGCGCGTATTCTGAGGCGACATCCGGTTGCTTCAGTCGCTCTAGGTTGTACCGTGGCGGTCGCCGGTACCGTACATTGTTGATGACGGAGAGTTTTGGGCGCAGTTTGACCATCACCAGATAGTGGTCGGAATCGATGTTGGCGCCACGATAGGTCCTGACGTCGATAATGCCGGAGAAGTGTCGTCCGTCAATCAGAACGTGGTCGATTTGAGATTCTGTCTGCTGTGGTGATCTCCAGGTGTAACGATAAGGGAGGCTGTGTTGGAAAAAGGTGCTACGTATGGCCATATTTTTGGAGGCGGCGAAATCAATGAGTCGTAGGCCGTTTTCGTTCGTCTGCTGGTGGGCGCTGAACTTACCAATCATGGCCTACCTGAGCGTTCAAATCACCTATTATGATCTTGACATCGTGGCTTGGGCAGCGATCGTACTCGTGTTCGAGCTGCGCGAAAAATGCGTCGTTGTCATCATCAGTGCTTCCGGAGTGTGGGCTGTGCACGTTTATTATGCTGAAGTTGAAGAATCGGCCCTTGATCCTCAACCTGCACATTCTTTCGTCGATCGGCCACCAACCGATCACGCGCCTCTGCATATCACCCATCACGATGAAAGCTGTTCCCAGCTCGCGTGTGTTGCCCAGAGCTGCGGTAGATGGTATGATTACCTCTAAACGTTCGCACCATGGATCCTGTCCAACACATCACCTGCAGCTCTACGATGCCGAACCCGCGGTCCTTCAGTAGATCGGCGAGTATGCGGGTGCTCCCAATGAAGTTGAGAGATCGGCAGTTCCACGTACCGAGTTTCCAATCGCAAGTCCTTTTTGTTCGCTGGGGTCGTTGCCGTTGGTCTCGGTTCGTATTATTGTGTTGCTGATTTTCCGTTACAATGGTTTTTTAACGGCTGGCTCGTAGGGCCTGACACCAACCCCCTACTTTCCGGAGGACCATAGTGCACAGTTGAGCTTAGAGTCCTTCCCTGGCACTCGGACGTAGATCAGCCGCCCCTAACATGGGGATCAGACGCTATTGTGAGCCGCTCCTCCTGGAGAACAGACGCTCAGGTTTGCCGAAGCAAACCCCCCCCCCTTCCCTGTCAGCCTAAGACCAAAGTTCCCACCGGGGTTGGTTACTCAATCTTCCCTAAGGTTGCTCATAGTTTCCGGCCGGTACCGCGTGGAGGTAGGGATAGGAGTTGCTGGGCAGAGGCTAGTGGATCACAATGGGATCTGAATTGCGCAGCATACCCAGCCTTTAGCCTTTACAGTTCACAGGGACGTTTCCGTCTATGGGAGTTCACGTTTACAGAGGGGGAGAGATCTCTGACCATGCTAAGAACCTTCCTCCTCCCAAAACACGCCTACATGCAAATTTTCACGCCAATCGGTCCAGTAGCATAGACTAATTTCAAGACCTCGATGTATTTTGTGTAAATTATATTTAGCGTGTTACACCGATCTGACACACGCTATGTCCAAAGGGAAGTATTATGAAACGTGAATGTACCTCAAATTTTATTCGCTAGATCCGTATTTTTGGACCTGTAGCAGAATATGTGTGATTTAAAATAATCCATCTTTCCCTATTTTCTTTCGCTATTTGTATGGGAAAATAGGGAAAAAATAAAAAAAATCGAAAAACCCAAGATGAAATATTTTAAACCGCACAGATTCTGAAACTAGAGGTCAAAACCTATGATCCTATGGAATAACATTTGAGGTACATTCGATTTTCATAATACTTCCCTTTGGACATAGCGTGTGACAGCAATAAAGGGCCGAGGATTGTTCACAATCTGCGAACTTGACTGCGGAAAAAATCGCGATCATGACGCCGCTGCCAGTAATTTTCAAATCCATTAGAGTCAGACAGACAGACATACAGATTTTTGAGCTGGATATAGTGGATATAGTGCATTCTTACCACCAGTAAAGGTGATTCGTAGTGGTATTTTTAGCCAATTGAGTCAACCGTTACCAACACTACACATACTTGCATATTTTTGAACAACTTCATACAGTATGTGCATTATATGTCACCAAAAGTGACACGTTTCTGTCGATTTGCGTTCAATTGAGCTTAGAATTAGCAATGTCGGCGATTTTAGTGTAAAATTGTAAAGAAAATAGCGTTATGCATTAGCAAATAATGCCCCAATCGTTGAAACATGGAAACCAGTGAAGCCCGAAGATGATCATAAACATTCATAATTACCTCGACATGTCGTGAGCACGGTGTTCAGTGCGCTTCCAACGCCAAGTCTCTTTTTCAGCACCTGTCACGCTCATGCTCACCGAGCAACATCACCCGGATAGCGTGCGGACAGGTTGGGCTTCCACTATGCTCCAACCCAATGGCAATGGAATATTATCACGATTTTTTTCGAAACTGATCATTCTACGTGAATAGCGCAGTCTAGCATGAGGTAAAAAGTAAAAGTTTAATATTCCTCAAATGTGTGCCCTTAACGAGACCGCCAATTCCTCCATAACGATGGTGCAGCGTTCCTGCTCTATGAATCGAAGAAACGATCAATTGGCTGTACAAATTCACATGATGATCGTTATGATCTCGTGCCACTAGCACCCAGCCAGGAGTCGTTCCTTTCAATTGAGCGTGGAAAATCGAGAAGCATCTTAACATTTCACGACCTGCCGCGGATTGAGGATTTGGCAATCCACTTTGGGTAGACGACGTGGGAAGATCCCGCTGATTAATTCGATGACATCCATTTGAATAATGAATTACCTGACTGTGTTGTGAGCATACTATTATTAGAAAACTTGAAACTTCAAAAATTCTTGATTAAGGCTCATATCATGATGATAGTTCCCACGTTACCCTAAAAAAAATAATCATGCAAGTAGGTTATCCTTCACTGCATAAACGCTTGTTCTTCTTCAGCTGTCAGCAATCTAGTACCTGCCGAAGAAAATAGAAATTAATTGGTTGTTTAACATGAGCGAGTACACGCCGCAACAGCATCGTCGTAAACCAAGCACCGACACTGAATGTTGTTAGTTCACATACCAAGTCAAAGAAGGATGGGCTCCAACCCTACTTGGGCCGCCGCAAAAGGAGAAGACACACGGAGTGAACTTTACCTTTAATGTAATTGTTTTTCGCTGCTCTGGGCATTTTTTTTTGCACTGCATATCTGTTTCCATTGAAGTTCGCCGAGTTCCCGCCCTCCAAAAACCATTTTCCATAAGGTGTAACCACATTCAACCAACCATACAATAAAAGTGAATTGCATTTCTGCAGCTACCCATTCACAGAGAAAATACCACGGCAGCAGCAGACCATGTGTTGTGTGGACTGAGGATGCAAATATCAGGTGGCAAATCCGGCGGCTGTAGTGTGCGGAGGTGGAGTACAAAGAATTTATGCACACGCAACAACATAGTTTACAATCTCGGTGAGCGCGTTGAAATTAATTTACACACGCTCTAGAGCTCCAGCCGACGACGCGATGGGTCTGGGTGGCTGCAAGTCACGCTATAACAGAGAGGCTCGTGTGCGCATTGACACAGAGCGCAGCATGGAGGATGCTACAATTTCCTCTGTGACGTGTTTCTGTCCATTGAGTGTAATTATGACACTCGTTGAAGCTGGTGAAATTGTACTTGTTGGTATTAGTAATTGTAATTTAAATTTACAAACTTAAGTAGTAGAGGCAGATTTAAAACGAACAACATATTACTAAATTCTAAAATGTAACTTATCAAGTTATTGGACGAACATTACTAATCATATGCTCTCAAATTAATCCTATTCAAAAACACGCTAAGCCGTTCAGCAGCTGTTACCTTAACCCGATGAACGATGACTTCCCGGTGCCACCCATGTGCCATTTGGCACAACTCGGATAGTCTCCGACAGTGGATTTACCCGACCCGACGAATAGTTCGCCGACACTACTGGAAGTTCTTCCGGAACTGGTACTTACTGGACAGGTGTCAAGGTCAGTCCAGAGATTTCGATTGGATGCGGCCTGCTGTTAAGAGGTATCCTGACGATCATACTCCTGTACTGCTTTGCGCTCGCTCCACTCGGACAGTCCTCGGCGATGAATCTGCCTTACTCCAATAGAGTGCTCCCGACGAAAGTTGTTCTCCGGTTACCGATCGTGTGTTATTTAGTACTCGAATACTATCGGGCAGCGGATCTACTCCGACAAAGAGTTCCCCGGCGTTCTCTCGAAACCCTAGTGAGAGCCATTGAACTCCACATTCTTTTGATCACGACTCAGGTAAAATCCGTTATCGTCTCTGTTGCTTTCCCGCAGGTATAATCCATGCAGCTATGTGCACTAATTCACTTATTTTTCTTTCTAACTGTAGTCCAAGGGTTCTCCTTCCCTGACGATCATACTCCTGTACTGCTTTGCGTCGCTCCACTCGGACAGTCCTCGGCGATGAATCTGCCTTTCTCCAATAGAGTGCTCCCGACGAAAGTTGTTCTCCGGTTACCGATCGTGTGTTATTTAGTACTCCCGTATCACGGGCATACCTCGAATACTATCGGGCAGCGGATCTACTCCGACAAAGAGTTCCCCGGCGTTCTCTCGAAACTCTAGTGAGAGCCATTGAACTCCACATTCTTTTGATCACGACTCAGGTAAAATCCGTTATCGTCTCTGTTGCTTTCCCGCAGGTATAATCGATGCAGCTATGTGCACTAATTCACTTATTTTTCTTTCTAACTGTAGTCCAAGGGTTCTCCTTCCCTTGGTCTGGGTGGCCACCGTTCCTCTTAGGGGTGGTCTCTTGGGGCTTGATTTCCCCGCCCCTTGTGCGTTTCGCAACCGACTTGTCAGCCTGGCCATCTCTTTCTTCCTCTTTAGCGTTTCGCCCGCCTCTGCCGTACGCTTCTTGGGCCACGTTGGTTTTGACCATGCAGCTCGAGCCGTAGGGCGGATTGACCTCTCCGATACGGCTCCACCAAGCTGCATGGTTTCGTGCTGCATTGTCGCGTTGCCAGCAAAGAGTAAGCTGTCTGACAGGGCTCCAGCAGGCCCTGTATCAGGTCCTTGCTGATGGTAGTCCGCCCACTCGTGTAGCCGATCAGTTCGTCCAGCTGTTTGGTGCAGCTACCAACACCAGCCACTCGTAGTGGCGATTTCGCCAGTCCTCCTCGTGCGAACGGGTTCAACGTCAATGCCTCTGCTCTCCTCTCTCGATCATTTTGTTGATCATGGATTTCGTAATCATTTCTGTTGGATCTCCCCTAGAGCCGCTATCCCTCACTGCAAACAAAGTGGTCGCCAATGGTCCTGGTGGCTTGCAAGCAGGGAGACCACCCGAGCGTTGATCCAGGCCCTTATAGGGTTTGAGTTCAAAGCCGGATCGGCGCTAATCAGAAGCGTTCATTTGAACCTACTTCCACCCAGTTAGTTGCCTAAGCTGTATACAGGTCAGGAACGTACTTAAGGCCACGCCACGGTTTTATGGGACAAAAGGCAGCACCGATATTAGCACATCCACCGTTTCAAGCCAGTTTCACCCGACTTTACTAAAAGGTAGAATGTCGTCGCTATCAACTCACTTGTGCGCAGTTACGTAAGCGTGCACCGTCTCAGTTATCAATTACGAAGCAAGACCAGTATGCCGTAATCAGGAAATTACTGGCGTAGTTCCTGATGTACCCGATGCACTCCTAGCTGGCCCGTGACACTATGGAAGCAGAGCCGTATCGCTTGTACGGGAATTCTGAAGAAGCCCAGCAGAGCTCACTACTGGGCTCCCGCCACACCTAGGCTTATTCCGCTTGAGCAATTCGTATTCCCTGGAAGTTTAGGTCGTTGCTAGTATTTACTGTACACTACCCGTTGAACTCAAGCTTCCAGGTGGGAAGGGGCGAATTCAACTTGCTGTTGATCGGTCCGGCAATTTCTGTGTAGTTCAAGTACGATTCGGGAGACTTCTTGTCCACCTCCGTACACATCCTATCAACAATGTTGTTGACTGACTGTATGACTGGGTGTATGTATTGTAGTGCAGCACTATAGAACGTACTGTACTTTAAAGTAGTTTCGAGAAATTATTATGACATAGAAGATGATATTATGAAATTTTCGTCCATTATGTTCTCTTCGTCATTGTTTTTTTTTGAAACCTATTAAACTTAAAATTGGCCTCAACTCTTTCCAAAACAAGCTTAATTTACGTTCAAGTTTCAAGCAATTTTCCTGACAAAAACCCCTTATGACGAAGAGAACAAATCTGCCGATAATACCCTTGGTCACCCTATGCCAAATACTCAATTCGATTTGAAAATCCAATTATTTATATAGAAAATTCGTGCAGGACTTTCTCTGAAATTCCAACTCTAATAGAATACCGCCAGAATTTTCCAAAGAACTTTTCCTTTAATAAGCATGCAATTTGTGATTTGATTCAATTTCAATAGTTTCATTGATCAAAACTTGACAGAGATGAAATTAAAGATTATGCTTTCCTCTCCAAACTGGTGTAGAAATGTGGCTCTGCCAAATGTTGGAATTATTAGGAAGCCAGATAAGCTTCTAAGCCAGTTTTGACACGACCCACCCATTACATTTACATAGGTAGGGTGGGGCGGGGCAAGATGGGTCACCTAAGGATGGATCACCATAACTTTGTAAATACAAATCGTATTGGTTTGTATTCGTCCGCTACTCTTTAATACACTAGTTAGCTGTGCTAAAAGTCGATAAAAAGTTCATTAAATGCAAAATATGATGTTAAACAAGCAGTTTTAAAAAGTGATCGATTTTGGGCCGTGAAAAAAGGGCGGGGCAAGATGGGTCACCTTTTAAGTAATTTACATTTTCTCAACGAAAAACGTCAAAATATAAGATTTGTTCCGCATTCATATATGCTCTACATCAATACTGGGTAAACAAAAGCTACTAGTAAACATTTTATAAATTTATAAATATATAAAATACTTTACGATATGAGTGGTCCTAAGGCGACTTGAAAATCGATGTTTTCACTAAAAAAATATCATAATTTTATGTTATAATTCTAAGCGTTCATTCCGCTTGATTGAAGTCATTTATGAGATAGTCTTGTTACAAAAAATAAATAACTTTTGAATGCTCCAAAAATACGTTCAAAATTGAAGGTGACCCATCTTGCCCCGCGGCCGTTTATATGGAGATTATATGGAATGTATCGCATAATAAAAATGGCTAAAAACCGTTTTATTTTTTATTTCCAATAAGAGTGAAGAATTTTTCAATTAATGCCCCAAACTTTTGTATATTCACGCTGGTCATCTAACAAAATTATTAACATAATCAAAACATGAGTAATGCGCCCGAAAATGGCACTGACCCATCTTGCCCCGCGACCCATCTTGCCCCGCCCCACCCTATGTAATTTTATTTACATTCCACCCGTCTTTTTAACTAATGATGTCATTTACCAACCATAGAATTACATTTTTATACGTCAACCTTTGCCTGATGTCGTACTTTTTTCTCACCCGGCAAGTGTAGTGCCAGAGCCCGAAACACCTTCACTTTATGTTTCGCCCGGGTTGAAAAATGTTGACATCCTGAGCGAAAGCCGCCGCATTCAGTGGCTTTCGGACTAATTTAAATGGCACGATATTAGAGCGTAAATGTGCTATCTGTTTTTATGAACCATTTTATGAACACAGGGTGCCGGCCGTTCGTTGGTCCACTGCAAGATCTCGATACGATTATTCGCGAATGTGCGCAGACAAAAAGCATACGCGTAGGTTTTCTATGATTGCGAGATATATGTAGGTACCTCTACATACGCCACTCTCCCAAAGTTCACCGGTTGGTATGTAGGAACAACGAATGGCCCTAATGAAGGTCCATTTAGTGTGCTGTGGAGTGAATTAATGTAACCCGATGGCAGGAAGGTGATTTCACGCTGCATTTTTTTCCCTGTCACTTTGATCGTGCGCACGACCATCAGCCTATCGAATTTCTCGCAGTACGCGTGCTACCGCTGGCTGCTGCGCGCTGCGCTGACTGAACCGGATGATACCATTGCGCGCGCTGGTGGTGGTCTAAATAATCACTGCCTCGCGCGCACGAGCTAGGAAACACAATCCGGGTGCCTCTCGACTTTGGCGTGTTAATGAAATAATTTCCATTCCCCATATTAAAACCGGGCGGAATGGGAGAAATCGATAATCGTAAAAAATAAGCAATCACTTTACATATCCAACCCGATAGAGCGAATATAATTATGATTAGCTAGCTCAATCCCCGGAGGAAACAAGAATGGAAATAATGAGCGTGTGCCATATGAAGAGCCGCATCTATTATGGTAATTTTTCGTTTATTCTGTAACGCTTTAACTGATCGTCGCGAATAGGGTACATGTAGTTTGCAAAGTGGTGGATCTCTCGTCTCAGATCGTTAGTTAGCTCGTTGATTGAGCGATTTGTCAATCTAGTATTGGAGAAAATTCCAATTCAATGGCCTGCTCCTCAAACAAATATTTTTTAAAACAATGAAATGATTCTACTGCTCAACTTTAAATATCCTATTAAATCAGTTCACCACGTTTACCTAATCCGACAGGTGTTAAATATCGGTAAATTGAGCATTAGTTCCGAAAAGCATAATGCTGTTCAAACAACGCATTTCGTATAACATGACATTAATTAACATTTTATTTCCAGTTTCCGTTGAAACTAGTTCTGCGAAAAAGTAAAATCTCTGGCAGTGATATGATGCAAACTACCTACCAAGGAAAGCTCGGTAGCTCCGGAAGATTATAAATTTGCCGATCAATTTATGGCGATCATATCGATTCACGGGTTTCGCCTGTTCGCTGGCGGTAGGTACATTTGCATATTTTTGTACACAGTGACGTCGACCGTTGACCGACCGGTTCAAGTATACGGTACGTGTTTTCTTTTGGTGTATGTTGTTTTCTGCCACTTGCAGAGGCGAATATTTATGGAAATTTCAGTCCGCGGCAAAAATTCAAAAGGGATTCAAAATCCTGCCGACCGGTTCAATGTACCCTTACCTATTTGGATCGTTATTAAAAGCAGGTGTGAATCAACATGGCCGGTGTTGGAGTTTGAGGCGTGCTTAGTGCAAATCATAATGGTAGTTTAAGAGAATCATTATGTGACAATTGCAATCGT
Source organism: Aedes albopictus (assembly GCF_035046485.1). Taxonomy (NCBI): domain Eukaryota; kingdom Metazoa; phylum Arthropoda; class Insecta; order Diptera; family Culicidae; genus Aedes; species Aedes albopictus. Next base: position 196,024,004 of record NC_085136.1, read on the forward strand.
GGAGAACTTGTGTCCTTTGTCCAGTTGCATCCGTGCATTCAACGATGTTAGCAGTTATTTTGATTTCAATTTGTCTAAAAGTACATATTTTTAAACGTAGAATTAAGTATTTAAGGTAACAGTCTGTGGGATATGTTCATTCATCCGAGACGAAGGGGAATAAATAAATAAACTTTCGTGTAGCCTTTAGTACCTATTTCCATTTAATCAGTGCGGTAAGCTTTCCTGCTTAGGTTATTCACATATATGTAGTAGATTACCCATTTTTCATACTAAACACACGGAAACAATAAGCATTCAACCCAATAGTGTTGATGACCATCTAACCAAGGTAACAAACCTAGTTCGTAACACAAACTTTGGCGTAACACCCTAAATTAGTTTCACCGGAAAGTCATGACCAGCCAAGTCTAATCTTACAAACTGCAGCCGCCCTTCAAACCTCTCCTACTGGGAGCTTTTTTTCTTCTAAAGCATGGGAGGATAATCAACATGCTCAACATACACGTGAACAGGGAGGTCCAGCTAGTGTGGGGTTAAGGCCGTCCTCTACAACAAAAGCAAAAGTCAGGGCTACTCTTTCCATGATCCACTAAACAACATTCCCGTCTTTCCGGAACCATCAAGAAGTCATTGCTTCAGAGAGGGGCTAGTGCACATCGCACCCTCAAGGTTAGCTTCGTAGCCTGCAGTATTGGACATCGATGACTCGCTTTGGAGAGTTCACTATGGAACCATGCCTACACTCCCTTTGTCTTCGGATGGCAGGCAGGGTCGACACAACGCTTACTTCCAACTGCACAGCAAGTATCAAGAACTGATATCGCGTGCACAGAGATTTGAACTTTCCGCAAGTAAGGCCTCATCAGCCAGCACACAGAAGGACGTCCCGACATGGGGCCTCTACCTGCCCAGACGTTGCCGGGGATCCATTTCCAAGCGCGGGCTCTGATCCAACCCAGTAGGCTGACGCCACGACAGTAACGCTACCAGGATGTTTTCCCCCATGGCTACTCCAGGGCACCGGTATGAGCTACGTAGCCGACTCCGAAACCTAGGACATTCTCTTGTATCGTATCTGAACTAGCCATTATCTAAGCCCACGTGCCACCTCCTCTGTAGCTCCAAGGTAGGTGATAGCAAGGTAGGTGATAGCTGTTGAAACAACATTCCAGCCAAACTCATCCCTACACATCCTCTGCACGAGATTGTTCGGTGTTGTGTCCTTTCCGCATGTGGTAAGCTGCGTTCACGCATTGTGCGAACACTCGGGCAAACCAGACATTCGGGAGAATCCACATGACCGAAACGGTGTAGATACTGTCGGAAGCAGCCATGGCCTGGAAGGATCTGAGTCAGTTGCAATTTTACTTCCCAATGCCTGTTAACACAACAATCTACCCTCGGGGTCAGTGTAGAATTTGCGGGGACAGCAAAGTCCCTTGGCGTAGGCAAGGCCCCAGGTCCAGACGGAGTTCCGAACCTGGCCTTAAACAAAGTAGCTATTGCAGGGGCTCCCGAGATGTTCAGGTCTGCTATGCAGAAATACCTGGATGAGGGAATTTTCCCAGAATTTTGTAAGAGGCAAAGCCTGGTTCTATTGTCAAAGGCAGGGAGACCCATCGGTATATAGAACAATATGCTTGATCGGCACGGCAGGGAGAGTGCTCGAAAAGATCATTCTCAATAGAATGTTGATGAACAAAGAGGGTGTAAATGGTCTCTCGAGCAGCCAGTTCAGCTTCTGGAAGGAGAGGTCGACCGCAGGCGTATCCTGTTGGTTACAAAAACCGCCGAGATTGTGATCCAGTGTCCAGAGGAAGGGAATTCGCTTCTGCGCAGTAGTGACTCTGGATGTAAGGAACGAGTTCAATAGCGCCAGTTGACCGGCTATTGCCGATGAGCTCCTGCTTCTGGGGATACCCGGGTACATGCACATTCTCGGATACCTGATACATGATTCTCGGAAGTTACTTCCATAATCGAGTACTAGTTTACGACACAAAGGTGAGTCGGAAGTGCTTTCACATAACCTCAGGAGTCCCACAAAATTCCATCCTGGGTCCGGTGTTATGGAATGTCATGCACGACGTGATGTTGAAGTTCCTGGCGGGGGTGGAGATCGTCGGCTTCGCTGACGACATTACGCTGAAAGTCTACGGTGAATCGATCGATGAAGTGGAGTTGACTACTGCCCACTCGATCAAGGCTGTGGAGGTGTGGATGAGATTCAGAAAACTGGAGTTGGCTCACCACAAAACTGAGGTGGTGGTTGTGAATAACCGAAAGTCGTAGCAGCAAGCAATGATCAGTATAGGCGATTGCACTATCACTTCGAAACGCTCCGTCAAACACTTGGGTGTGATGATCGACGATAAGCTTACCTCGCCGGTAGCTACGTTGATTACGCCTGCAAACGAGCCTTCACAGCTATAGTGGCACTGTCCCGGATGATGTCCAATAGCTCTGCGGTGTACGCCAGTAAGCACAAGCTTCTGGCTGGTATTGCTACATCCATAATAAGGTATGACGTGGCGGCCAGGCTAGCGTGGTAAAGCTGGAACGTACTTATAGGCTAATGTGCCTGAGGGTTGCGAGCGCGTACCGTACCGTGTCACACCATGTACCTACTCTGCGGCATCACTGGTTTGGTGCCTATCGGCATCCTTATCAGGGAAGACATAGAGTGCTTCGAAATGCGCGACACAAGAGGCATACGTAGGTCTGCCAGATTGGCACCCATAGTCAAATGGCAGCGCGCGTGGGACAGTTCCACCAAACTAGCGCTATTGAACGCGTTCCTTAGCGGATTCTCCTCCTCTTACGCTGGATCGCTATCTTGGCAGTCTTTGTAACCGACAGGATAGCGTCTACGTTCGACCTCCCCTTCCGGAAGCCGAACTGGCTACTCGAGTGACTGTTTACATCTTCGGTGTACAGACTGTTGAGATTTGTATCGTACAAAGTTGACAATGATCTTCTCGAGTATCTTCGAGTCTATATGCCTACGGGTCTCTGAGTGGCTTCCCCACTTTTGGCAATACAACCAGGTAAACCTCTGTGAAAACTCCCTGTTCATGTCCATCGATGTGGACGTTGTCGATTTGGGGTTTTGTCCGTTATGATGATCTTCACTTGTAATAATAATGGAGGCAGTATTGGAAGAAGGTGTTACGAATGGTCATGTTCTTGGAGGCAGGGTGACAATGGCACGGTGTCTGTAACTAAAACTATTATCGAAAAAAAAAATCAGTATCGCTAAGTCACCCACCAAATAGCTAAGGGTCCCCTCTTTCAATTGAGACTAAGAGCAAAATGTTCTATCGGGGGGTCTAGAACAATTTTAATTTTTTTGTGATTTCTACAACAAATTTCCAAAAAATACTCTTTGTTTAGGTACTACCCAAAATTTGTATGCAAAAATACCCCTGGTAGAACATTTTGCTCTTAGCCTCAATTGAAAGAGGGGACCCTTAGCTTTCATTTGGTGGGTGACTTAGCGTTTTTTGTTTGTTTTATTTTTTTTCTAATAATTTCCATCTACCAGAGACACAGTGATAGGTCAGAAGAGCGAGAACATTATCTGGAATATCTCATCAAATATTACGAATATCAAATCAAAAATTGTATGATGTCATCCTCTTAGTTGCCAGCAGTTCCCGTCAAAAAATAGGTTTCTAGAGCTATTAGTTCATTTTTGATACATTATCGAAAAAAGCCTTTTTAAAATGTCAGTTTAAATGCGGAACAAATTCAGTTCCCTTAACCCATTCTGACCCCCTCGAAGGGGTGAGAATGGGTTTTTTTTATACATTTGTAGTTTTAAGGAAAATTGGCGAACTCCAAATATATTTTCACCATTTATGCATGTACTACCAAAGATCACATTCCAGCAATCAAAGGACTTTTTCATGCAAAGAAGAAAAAGTTACTGAACGATTAATGTGGAAGTATGCATTTTTGACCCATTCTCATTCCCAACGATGGTAACCATATTAATAATGTATATTGAGGCCACAATGCGGTAATCTCAGTAGCTATCAAATATTGTATCGAACGATATATATTATATTCAAATGCCCTACTTAAATGTTTGAATTTATTTATCTCGCTAGGTTTTTTAGTGTCCACAAGTTTTATCAACTTCAATTAGCCTAATGGCTCGCCAATCAGGAAACGGCAGGCGGAGACGAAGAAGTATTATCAAAATATTTAATTCTCAAAAAATTTAAACTAATGACAAACCTTTTGATAGAAATTGATGTTGTTACATAAAACATGATGATAGCTGAGCAAATACCAAGCGTTGGAGCTTGCACTCAACAATTCATTCTATAGAGCTTGATATATGAGAAAGACACCATCAAACCATCGCTCTACACAGATGGTGCGACGCTAAGCTTTGGCCATTAATTTCAAATCGACAAGAAGCGACAAACTCTCAATTCAATCAATTTATTGGCCCCTCCACGTTGGATTGAAAAAAAAACGCACCCAACTTGCCGCTGCCGGTGCTATTTCCATGCTAATGCCTCGATGGATTCAATGTTCATAAATTTGCCATTCAACGCTGTGAAACTCTTGGCTCTCGGTAGGGAGCCTACACTGCGCACACATTCAGCCATAGTTGCTCGGGTACTTGGCTAAATAATAAATCACTCCATCCACCCAACTCCCCCGCTTGTAAATTGTATCCAAAAATAAAAATTCACTAGATTGTTATGCACCGACTTAGAAATCCTTTTATGGGAAGATATTTGCGCTGTGCTGAACTAGCAGTTGGAAAACGAAAAATAAAAGAATTGCCATTAGTTAGAGCCCATAAGTTGCACCGCGCGATCGGAATCTCGTTTGCCGACTTGCTGCAGGAACATGTGTGTGCTATGGAGGTGCTTCAAGGTCTTCTACCATGATCATGTACTGCCTACGGAGCAACAGGTAGAACCTTTCAACGGTCGATACAACGATTCGCCGAGCACGGTTGTAGTGCACCGCACCGAGCATGCGATGAGATTTTTCGTTCCGTTGATTTATTAATGGTCTCCAGCACGGTTCCCAAGTGAGCATATACAAATGAGATAGTTTTTTCAAATCAAGATTCCGAATCATGCTCACGCGAAACCGTTGCTGACATTTGAACCCAACAACAGACTTGAAGCGAATGTCCCGCCATTTGCCTCGAGGTTCATTAGGGTCTTTATAGAACGGTCTTGCGCGGTAACTTCGGGGCGGTTCAAGGTGTTTAGGCGCATTTTACGCGTAAGGCAGCAGCGTAGCAATAGAGGTTCCAGCTCTAGGTGCCAGAGGTGTTAGGCATTCTTTAGACGTGCCAAATAACTTGCAGAAGTTTCCAAAAAATATGTAGGTATAATATTTGCTAATGGAATTCGTTATAAGGAAACAAACCATCACCTTTTTCAATACGGGCGATGGTTTGTTTCCTCATAGACAGTTTTTTCGCTCAAATTTCAACCGAAGGTAATGAAAAAACATCATCTATCATCTAGATAACAGTGCAATAAATTTTAATAGTGGATTTGTGAATTTGGGCGAAAAAACTGCTCTTTAATAGTCAATGATTGCTGATGATTGAATGATGGTTATTTGAGTGAGCCTTATTACAAATTTAGTGGGATTGTTTGAAACTTCTTTTGGAATTCCTGAAGTATCTTCAGATCCAGAACTTCTATGGTTTATGTTTTCCGGGTTTTAAATGATATAACTCATATAAGTTTTGGTAGCTGGCAGGATTTATTGAGGAACTTATGGTTCTACGGTCCCGTACAGAAAATCATGTGGGCAACTCATTCATGAACTCATGCTCCAAAACTGTAAAAATATCTTACAAACCATTTCCTAACAAGTACCCATTACCTTGTCTCGTTAACCGTGTGCTGATCGCTGTGAAAATTAAAATTAAATTTACCACGAAATTCAATTTACGAGATTCTTGTGAACTTGGCACTGGCAGTTTGTAAGGTCTGATATTTAATAAATGATCCCACTGCGTGAAATAGCAGGGGATAGGTGTAGGAGGCCTAATGCTTCTCCGGACTCTTCGAGCCCTACTAATGTGCGGCAATCGGACTGGAGCCAAATCGATTTGTTTATTTTTTTTCTCTACCCCATCGCGTCTTTTTATTGCCCTCTGGCGGGTGCACGTACAAACGGTAGAAACCTCAGCTCAGTCGGAATTGGACCCAGTAAAAGGTTTGAGCGTGCGCACCCGCAAGTGCGGGAGATAAATGGTGTTGTTTGCGCTAAATGACGGCAATAAATTAATAAAATGTTCTTTCTTTATCTCTCCTCTCCAGCCCAAGCAGAGATTTTTAGTCAGAAGTCAGAATGACGGCAGCACCTTGGTGCAATTGACAAAAATTGAAAGCAATAAGAAGTTGATTAATTTCAGCAGGGATAAGGGTGGCACCTGGAAAATGGCAATATGAGCGACAACGCTGGCGACTGTTTGTTTATGGTATTGTTTCGATTTGTGCACCACCATGTTAGCCAACTGTTTGAACAGTTGTCATCATCAAGCAAGGCTTGGGGTCCGGTTTCTTACACGCAAGACTCTAAAATAATAAAGTTGTGTTTTAGCCCAAGGATATATTCACTGATCAACGTAACAAACTTGCATGGAGCAATTTGATACTGATACACAAGAAACTCGACTGCTGTTCAATAAATAAGTTGTACTGCAAAGATCATAAATACTGAACTGAAAAATGAAACCTGCTGGTGAGCCGGAAATAAATTGAAACGAAACGCCACAGCAGTATCAGTAGGGTAGGGGTAGAAATTGATGGTTCTCCATTGGAAAATATATTTTAGAATCCCAAAGATAAACCCGAATCCACAGGGGTCACAAACGGTAGGTGTGCGTATATCTTTGGAAGATCAGTAATATATGAGAGATCGAATTAACAACTGATCGATTTATCGCCTAACGATGGGAGCTGCAGTATGGCCTTTTACGGATAATACGTTTCATTCTAACGAAACGCGTATAAAAAAGATAACATTTTTTCTGCTTATTGATAACTTTTCTCTGAAATCTCTAACCTATATATCACCAGCATAGCCAAAAAGAGCCAAAGGGCCCATATAGCCGAGGCGGTAAACGCACGGGTATTCAGCATGATCATGCTGAGGGTGACGGGTTCGATTCCCGGTCGGTCCAGGATCTTTTCGTAAAGGAAATTTCCTTGACTTCCTTGGGCATAGAGTATCTTCGTGCCTGCCACACGATATACGCATGCAAAATGGTCATTGGCAGAGGAAGCTCTCAGTTAATAACTGTGGAAGTGCTCATAGAACACTAAGCTGAGAAGCAGGCTTTGTCCAAATGAGGACGTTACGCCAAGAAGAAGAAGAAGAAGAATCACCAGCATAGCAACATTTCTGCTATCGAATTACAAATCTCCAGTGGACCGTTCATAAGCAACGTGGACAAAATTTTGATCAATTCAGATCTCTTCCCCCTTCGTTGACTTTTGCCCATCATACAAGAATTTGAAAATTTGTATAGAACGTAGACTTTGACCAAACCCTCCCTCCCCGTAAAAATGCCGTCCTTCTTTCAAAATACCGTTATTTAAATATTGACCTCTGAATTCAGAATACTAAAAACAGTATTGAGCCAAATAAATTCGGAAGAGTTCCTCAGCGCTATCATAAAACATCATATTTTAAGCCTGCTCAAACGAAATGAACTTGAATCGGATCGGATCAAGGTGGAATATCAAGACATCCAGTAGGATCGGTTTCCCTACCAGTACGAGAGGTTCTGCAGAGATCAGAAAACTATAGTTCTTGGTGCTTCCAAGGAGTGGACCTGGTGCGCAGTGAAGCAGCGAGCTGAAAGTGAACCGGCAGTAAGCGAAAAAAATCTCCGATCAAGGGTTGGCGACTATATGTCTCAGCATCGATTCGAGCATGTACGGATTGGTGCGGAATGCCAAGAATGCGATAGAGGCGTGGAATAATCTTCAAAACACGAACAAGCATAGCGGATCCACCCGGAAGATCGGTTTACTTAGGAGATTCATCAGTATCCGGCTGGTTGGAGCTGAACGCGACGAGGACGTCATCTCACTAAGGGGATTCAGGTGGCCAAAAATTAAAAATTGACTTTATTCAATTTGAAATTTAGCTTCGGTAGTTGAAAGTAGACCAGTGAACCCTAGAATATTAGTTTGCCAATCCCTACCCGAGCAGGAATGAATAACTGATACATAACTGCAGCATACCAAAGTCAGGTATCATACCAAGTCTAGGTATTGACCGGTTATCCAGGCATTGAAAATAAATTACTTTGGTGTTTTGTAGTTATTGATATAATACCTCAACGAATTATTGGTTTGGTGTTGAGGGCTGCTTAAGGTATTATTGAACTATGAAAAATACGCTATTTGTATGGAAAATCACCGATTATTAATTAGGTATTGCCATACCTGATTTAATCCTTCACGTTATGCATAGAATATAATCCAGTTATTGTTTTAGCTATTTTACCTCTTATGCAGGGCTCCTTAAAACCTCATTCAGGATGTAGGTACTCGGTTTTCCATACCTCAGTTTGGTATTCTTCAGCTATGTTCTCCTGCTCTGGTACATTGGCATCAGAATGAGATCATTGCCAATTTTTGGTAAAATGATTGAAATGTTCAACTTCTCATATCTTTGGCCTAAATGAAAAATGTCATACTGTTAAAGTAGTTTCTTAAATCTTGCTTATAAATACATACATTTATTTGTTCAACATCATTAAGACAAGACATAATCAACAATAGTACGCCATAATACTCGGTTTGTGGCTGCCGCTCTCCATCCTCATCCTCGGTCGCGCCCAATGCTCGCCAGGTCAATCTCCACCTGGTCCGCCCATAGTGCTCTCTGCGCTCCACGTCTTCTTGTGCCAACCGGATCAGTTGCAAACACCAGCTTTGCAGGGTTGTTGTCCGGCATTCTTGAAACATGCCCTGCCCACCGTATCCTTCCGGCTTTGGCCACCTTCTGGATGCTGGGTTCGCCGTAAAGTGCAGCGAGCTCGTGGTTCATCCTTTTCCGCCACACACCGTTATCCTGCACACCGCCGAAGATTGTCCTTAGCACGCGTCGCTCGAAAACTCCGAGTGCTTGCAGGTCCTCCTCGAGCATGTTTCATGTCTCGTGCCCGTAGAGGACCACCGGTCTTATTAGTGTTTTGTACATGGTGCATTTGGTGCGTGGGTGAATTTTTTTCGACCGCAGTTTCTTCTGGAGCCCGTAGTAGGCCCGACTTCTGCTGATGAGGCGGAGCTCTGCCACCGTTTCAAATGTTCTGGCAATAATGTCCATGTCGTCCGCAAAGCACACAAACTGACCGGATTTTGTGAAAATCGTTCCCCGGCTGTTGAGCCCGGCTCGTCGCATCACACCTTCCAGAGCGATGTTGAAGAGTAGGCATGAGAGTCCGTCACCTTGTCGCAGTCCCCGACGAGATTCGAATGAACTGGTAGTTCACCCGAAACCCTTACGCAGTTTTGCACACCGTCTATCGTTGCTTTAATCAGTCTAGTCAGCTTCCCAGGAAAGCCGTTTTCGTCCATGATTCTCCATAGCTCTGCGCGCTCGATACTGTCGTATGCCGCTTTGAAGTCGATGAACAGGTGATGCGTTGGGACCTGGTATTCGCGGCATTTCTGGAGGATTTGCCGTACGGTAAAGATCTGGTCCGTTGTCGACCGGCCGTCGATAAAGCCGGCTTGATAACTTCCCGCGAACTTATTCGTTTTAGGTGACAGACGACGGAAGATGATCTGGGATAGCACTTTTTAGGCAGCATTCAAAATAGTGATCGCCCTGAAGTTCTCACATTCCAAATGGTCGCCTTTCTTGTGAATGGGGCAGATTACCCCTTCCTTCCACTCCTCCGGTAGCTGTTCGGTTTCCCAGATCCTGACTATCAGCCGATGCAGACAGATGGCCAACTTTTCTGGGCCCATCTTGATGAGTTCAGCTGCGATGCCATCCTTACCAGCTGCTTTGTTGGTTTTGAGCTGTTGAATGACATCCTTAACTTCCCTCAGCGTGGGAGTTGGTTCATTTCCGTCCTTCGCTGCACTGGCTTGCTTATAAACCTTTCAAATGACATATCAGACGCAGAAATATTGATTGTAAAACTGATAAATAATACCACATTAAAAAAATTTAACCCTAGGCTAGTTCATCTCGGGACCCACGCTCCACTTCCATTGTGCGAGTTTGTTGGGAGTGGGATTCGATCCCAGGTCCTCGGCGCGATAGTCAAGTCGTTCTAAAACACTAAACTGTCTACCCAAGTAACCATGCTGTTGAAGCTGTACGTATTGCATATATAAAGCGCATATATAGGCATGCATTGCCCTACATTAGGGAGCGTCCATAAATTACATCACGCAAAATTTGCCCATTTTCAACCCCCCCCCCCCCCCCCCTCCCCAATATGTCACACTTTTTGTATGAGACCTCTGAGATTTTTGTATGGGTTGTCACACTTCACTGAACCCCCCCCCCCCTCCCCCCTAAAAGCGTGAAATAATTTATGGACGTTCCCTTAACCCATAATGTTGAATTAAAGTGGCAACTGGCCCTACCATCATGAAGGGTGAGTCGTTAATTATTGTGCCACTTAAGATTGATTAGCAAATCTGCTACGGTTATCGAAATTAAACCAAATTTTTACTGTAGCTTAGTATATGTATTTATTTCATATTATGCACATCGATTAAAGTTTAGGTTGCGTTTGAATAAAAATTGCGACATTTTCGATTGACGCCTTTCATTAGAGTCCGTACAGTCGCTTCCGGTACGCTTTTCTCAGTTTTTTTCCACTTCCTTTTCATTTCCGATTCGTTTTTCGCCTCTCCTTTGGTCCTTCGTAGCTCACGCTTCATTATGGCCCAGTAGGTTTCAATTGGACGGAGCTCGGGACAGTTTGGTGGGTTCATGTCTTTCGGCACAAAATCCACAGAATTGCTCGCATACCACTCCTGCACGGTTATGGAGTAGTGGCATGAAGCTAAATCGGGCCAAAACAAAGGTTTTTGATCGTGCTTCCTCAAAAACGGCAAAAGCCTTTTTGGAGGCACTCATTTTGTAGATCTCACCGTTAATGGTGCCTTTGGTCACGAATGTTTCACTCCGTTTGCCACAAGTGCATATGGCCTGCCAAATCAAGTACTTTGACGCGAATTTCGATAGCTTCTTCCGTTTGAATCGATCATCCACATCAAACTTGTTCTTACCCGTGAAATATTCCTGTCCTGGCAACTGCTGAAAATCCGCTTTGATGTAGGTCTCGTCATCCATTACGCAGCACCGATATTTCGTTAGCAGTTTCGTGTACAGTTTCCGGACACGCGTTTTGGCAACACTCTGCTGGCGTTCGTTCCTATTTGGGAAGTTCTATACCTTGTACGTTTTCAACCCGGATCGCTTCTTGGCCCTCTGGACGAAACTTTGCGAAACATCAAGTTTTTTGGCCATGTCCCGCGTGGAAATGTTCGGATCACGCTTAAATCGAGTAACTAGCGTTCTCTCGGCTTTTTTGCGTGTTGTTCCCGGTTTTTGCCCAGCTCCTAACTTGTGATCCACTGACAATCGTTCCTGATACCTTTGTACGACCCTTGAAACGGTAAAATGATGAATATTCATCATTTTTCCCAACGCGCGATACGACAATCCAGGATTTTGCATGTGGGTGTACAAAATCCTTTCGCGCACGGTTTGCTGATTTTCCTCCATCTCGACCGGAATCTCACTGACAACTGGAAAACTGTACAGATGTAAACAATATACTCTAAAGTAAAACTGAGCAAAATTTGGTTGATTTTCGTGAAGTAGGAAAAAACTTACACAAGTTTGAAAGTGGCACAATAATTAACGACTCACCCTTTACTAAGGGGATTCAGGTGGCCAAAAATCGAAAATCGACTTTATTCAACTTGAGATTGTGGAGCGGACCTAGTGTGATGGTTAGAACACTTGACTATCACGCCGAGGTCCTGGGATCGAATCCCACTCCCGACAAACTCGCAAAATGTGAGTGCTTCCTTCGGAAGGGTAGTAAAGCATGGGTCCCGAGATGAACTAGCCAAGGGCTAAAAATCTCGTTAATACAGATAAAAAAAACTTGAGATTTAGGTTCGATAGCTGAAAGTAGACCACTTGGACCAGTAAACCCCAGAATATTAGTTTGCTAATCCCTATCCTTATCGATATTTTGGCAGCTGAATGTGACCATTGGCATTTGTTGGTAAAATGAATGAAATGTTTAAGTTTGCATATCTTCGGCTTAAATGAAAAATGTTGAACTTTTAAAGTAGTTTCTAAAAGCTTACTTATAAACCTTCCGAATGAAATGTCAGACGTAGAAAAGTTGATTGTAAAACTATTAAATGATGGCACTTTAAAATAATCAAATTTTCTCCATACAGACCGTTTCATACAAAACAAAAGTTTCGCAAAGTTTCGTTTCGGGACTATTTCTATATCCTTGTTTAGGATCCCTGGTAGACATTGAAATCAAATTTGGCTGCTACTAGCTACTATTCTGCAATTCCAATCAAGTTGTCGGTGATGATTGAGATATTGCTTGAAATCACCCGATTGCCCATTAAATACCTCTGAGGAATCATTTGATCGTCATGGCCGCATTTCTCGGCAAATCCATCATAATGCAGTCTAAATCTGGTCTTCGATCTCTTTACGAAGCGTATTTTCACGAATTAGAATCCATTTCGTGAATAGGAACAGAAATCCTTAAACGCCTAAAAGTATGCAATGCCTTTGTAATTTCATGCTGTATGAAACTGACGTGTTGAAAAAACCTGATCAACATGTTTTTCATATTTTTAGGCATAAATCCTACGAATAGGAGCAAGACATTAAAAAATTAATGTGAAATATTTTTGGCCACCTGTTTGTATGGAGCCGCCCCATAGTGCATCTGCCAGACGACTCAGCAGTATGTGAACGAGCTGTTCACGACTACTCATGAATTGGCGGAAGTCGGACTCAAGGTTGATGACGCTTGATTAACCAGTTTGCTCATGAAAGGCCTACCGAAACAATATGATCCGATGATCCTCGGCCTTGAGTCATCCGGCATCAAGCTTACCGCGTTCATCGTTAAGGTAAAGATGCTACAAAACGTGAAAATTTCAACCAATACGAAACAAGGCGGAGAATCGTTTTCTGAGCAAGTCCAAGCAAGTACCGAAGACCGGCAGTGACAAAGTCAACGTGAAGTGCTATCGGTGCAAGAAAATGGGTCACTTTGCATCCCAGTGTTCCAGTCAAGCTGCCGCAAAGAAGAAAAAAAGTACAGTGGACATGTCGCATTTTTCGCGGCACAAAATGCAAGTGAGGCATCACAATGTCAGTGGCGGAAGTAGAGGAAGATTGGATGTTTGACTCCGGAGCAACCGCTCATTTGTTCCGGAATCGAAGACTTATGGAGGATGCGAAGAGCGTAACGTTACCAATAATGCGAAGGTGTCGGTGGTTGCCAAAGGAGCGGTAAGCATGTCGGCGGATGTTGGAGCCACTACCTGCGAAATATCCATGACTGAGGTCTTGTGCGTACCGAATCTGGCAGTAAATTTGTTGTCGGTGCGGTAAGTATGATGTACCGAAACGAATACAGCGTTACATACAGGAAGGAATTGTGCAAGGTAGCCAGTCCGACAAATGAACTTGTTGCGGTTGGACACCAATCCGGAGGTTTGTACAAGTTGATAAAGGCCAACAGTTCGTCGGCGAACATGACTTGCAAGGCGGAGAACGACATACAAGGCAAGCATCAACGACTACCGTTCCGGTCCATAGGGACGACGTGAAGATCATGTGTTGGGGCTAATGCACTCCAATCCCTGTGGACCCATGGAGAATGCATCCGTTGGAGGAAATCGCTGTTTTCCAACGTTTATTGATGACGCAAGAAGGAAGGCGTTTGTAATTTCTTGAAATAAAAAACGGATGTATTAGAAGCGTTTCAAAACTTCAAGAGCTTCGCAGAGAACCGGACAGGTTGGAAAATCAAGCGATTAATGTCGGACAATAGGAAAAAATATGTGTTTCGTCAAGTGAAGCAGTTTCTTAGTCGGTCCGGTATTTACCATGAGATAACCGTTCCATACAATCCAGAACGGACTAGCTGAGCGGATGAACCGGAAGATTGTTGAAAAGGCGAGCCGTATGCTGTGAAGTGTGATGCGAATCTGGAAAAGCGTTGTTGGACCGAAGCAGTTGCAACGGCATCGTATGTAATCAACCGATCGCCAAATAAGGGGGACCCAAAGTCTGACCCTGGCATCTTCATGGGCTATACTGCCCCCACTCGCATAACTGTCCCATATGAATAGAAATCCCAGCAAAGATGGGACTGTTATGCGAGTGGGGGCAGTATAGCAGCAGTTCGAAAGCATACCGAGTTTACAGCTCAAAAGTGAGGAATGTTATCGTTAGCCAAGATGTCATATACCTGGACGAAAATTCGATCAAATGGAATCCTGAGCTAGGCGAGGCGACTACAGAAGATAACCCGTATCAGTTGGTCTTGCAGCCAATCGAGCGAAATCAGAGGGACGTGATTACATCCAAGGTGCAGGACGACGATGGCAACTACACTGAGTCAAGTTGAAATTGTTGAAAAGCACCAGCCCATACATCAGTTGCAGCCTGCACAAACAGAGGACTCACGCAAGTTGGTAAGGCACAGTGAAAGGGAGCGTGTACCCCCAGGCAAGTATCAAAACTTTGTTATGAGTTGTAGTGCCGCACCTACAAATGATCCACAGCTTTCAAAAACGAACCCAGAGTGCAATAATATCCATACTACCATGGCGACGGTGTTCGATGAGTCGAGTACGCTTCAAGAGGCGATTCCCAGTGACAAAAGCGACTGATGGAGGAGGCCATGCAATCGGAGTACGACGCTCTGCAGAAGAATTGCACGTGGGAGCTGACTAAGTCACCTGCCGGACGAAAAGTTTTGCGATCGAAGTGGGTATATAGGGTGAAAACCAATTCCGATGGCTTAGTGGAGCGATTCAAATCCCGATTGGTGATCAAAGGCTTTTCTCAAGTCAGAGATAGACTACAACGAGACCTACGCACCTGTAGTCCGATACGCCATCGTTCGTTACCTCATGTCCCTAGCGTCCAGGATGAATTTGAAACAGCTGGTGGATACCGTGACGGCGTTCTTTCAGGGAGATCTAGAGTTGGAGAAGTACATATGGAGCAATCAGAAGGTTTTGTGGACCAGCAAGCACCGACCAGAGTATGTAAGTTGAAGAAGGCTTTGTACGGTCTCAAACCGGTCATCAAGTTCTAAAATTTAAATCTAAATGCTGAGCTGAAGCGAATTGGATTGAAGCGGTTTAAACACTACACCTGTGTCTACTTCGAGATTGAAGGTACAAGTATCCTGATAGTAGCAGTTTATGTGGACGGCATGCATATCTATTCGAACAACGAGCGCAGGGAGGAGAATTTGAAGAAGTATCTGATTAAGATGTTTAGGATGAAGTTGAGTTTAGCTCGTCGCATCACACTTTACAGATCAATGCCGATGAGTAGACATGAGGGTCCGTCACCTCCGGCGAGTTTCGCCAACTCCGTTTCACCCAACGGAGATATTGGCAGCGTCGTTTATGGTTACTTCTACTGTACTCCAACAGTCCTCTTTAGGAACTACATCATGCACGTCCTTGTGCAGCAATGCTTACCGAGGACATCGTCAAGCCGAAGGTCTCACAAGACGTCGTATCTTAAACTTTTTACGTCATCTGGTTCGTAGATGTCTAGAGATGAGTGTAGACTTTTATATTTTTAGAAAAAAAAAATAGTTTTGCCTTATTTTTTTAGGAATTTGCTATGCATTTCTCATTTAGCTGAAATCAATGCTACTAAGCAATCGATTGCTAATAGGACTTCCCGTAATTTCTCTGTTTTAACATTTTTGTGGAGCCTTGGTTGGGAAGTTATGTAGCTTATCAGAACATGAAATACTTAAAAAAAAAGTTCATTTTATGATGAAATAGTCATTTATTGCGATAGGAATCACTTATTTAAAATGAAATTGCCTACCTTTAGGCGTTTAAGGGGGAAATTTCAAAATTTAATTTTACATTTAAGGACAGACTTGTTAGAATCCCAATATGGCCACCACAATGGCCGACTTTGGCACCTACTCACGATTTTGAGGGCACAAATCTCTTCGTAAACAAAACCAGCGCACCTGAGCTTCTTATTTCAAGCTTATTACAATTAATAACAAAATTCATTGTTGTTTGAAGCTTGCTTCTTAAAATTAGTGCGTCTGAAGTTTTGATGCACTGTTGAACCGGAATTTCAAGACGTTTGTCCTTAAAGTAATAAATTCACTAGTTGTAAGATTTTACACGTTATTGGGTTTTAGAAGACCAAAATTAAGCGGAGAAGGAAAATTTTCTTTCCAACTGATGCTTAATCGTATTATGATCAATTTCGCCCCATAGTGGAATTTTCAATTTTTTTTTGGTTTTTGGAGTTATTTAACTTAAAGTTTAAAGGTGTTGAACAAAACTTTTTCACATGGCTCCATGGAGATCCACTGGGTACTGGTTTCACAGAAATTCTTTTGGTAATATTTGAATTGTCAATGATGTTATCAGCAAAAGTTGTTTTAAAGTGATCAATTTGACCCCGGATTACGGTACCAACAATCTCTTTTAGAACCATTGGAATTATAAAAATATTTTTGTTCAGAATTTTTTGGCTTGGCAAAACCAAACTAGCATTTTAGGTCCCACTTGCTCCGGGGTACCTTATACAGTGACGATTCGTTCGTTGAGAGCTCGTTAGATGGGCTGTCTCGATGGTTGAATGTTCACTGGTTGGGGCAAAACCCAACTAAAAAGCACTGTCAATGTCAAAATAGATGTCAAAACGAGTTTGACGTCTGACCGCCGTCGCATCACAGCTCCTGTATACAGAACGTTTACGCAAGTATGTGAGTGTTCCGTGACGTATTTCTCGTCACTTGCGTGTGTCTAGAGCATTTTGATCAGTTGTCAGTTGCCCCAACGAACGAACACGATTCGCTAATCGGGGCGCAGTCGTGACCCAACCAGCGAATCTGGACTGTATAGCATATAGCAGGCACAAAGATACTCTATACTATAGATAGTAGAGTAAACATAGATCCGCGATGACGAATCCGTTGTATCCAAACGAACTGTCAAAATGTGTATCCAAATGAGCAGACGTCACGATTCCAACAACAACTATGGAGCGCATGACATCATGTTCAACAGTCGCACTCTTGAAAACACTATTCACATGCTTGAAACATTTCACTCAGTGATGTCCGCGTATCTATGATTACTATCTATACTCTATACCTAAGAAAATTAAGGAAACTTCCTTTACGAAAAGTTCCTGGACCGACCGGGAATCGTACTTGCCAACCTCAGCATGGTCATTATTAATACCCGTGCGTATCGCATCTGCTATATGAGCCCATTTGCTGAAAAATAACTAATTTATTTCATACAACTAGAGTAGGTCCAGACAAGATGTATGAAATTAATCGTTGACACAGGAGCGTATTTTCATACGTATTTCATCACAAGTTGTAAACATTCTTCAAGAGTCTCCAATTAGCGAGTCTTCTCCGTAAATACCATCACCTTCGGATGGCACGGTGACGAATTCCGTTCCCGTTGATATATTGCCAAGTGCCCTCGGTTAGTTAACATGCGCAATACTGTCACGTTGTACAGCAGCGCGGTGTACTTCAAGGCAACCGCAAAAGAGTACCGACAACGCCGGCTGGTGTTACCAGCCAGTCATTGGGTAACTATACTTTGTCAACCTGTTCATCTGACGATGCGCCGACTCGAGCATATGAGAGTGAAAGGTCAATTGAATCAACGACCACTAGCTAGCTCCCTGGACTGACATGTATAAGTTTTCTTAAAATTAGTTTTAAAGCCATTTTTCTGAGTTCACAAATACAACACTTAGGTCGTCCGAAAAACGTATAAATGTAATGCGAGGCAGTTTGAGACTTATAAATTTGTGAATAATAAGATTGCGTGGGTTGTAGATGAACTCTCAGATAATGCGTTGTGACAGTATTATAATTCCTGCTCCACAAAAAATGAAACAAAAAACAACCTTTGCGTCTATTCTACATGATCAAGAACAAAATGAAGCACTTCATTATCAGTAGTTTTGATCAACATGTCTAAACCTTAAACGCTGCCGCAGAACGCGTGGTTGCGTTCGAAAGGGCTTCAAAGCTAACAACCTAGGTTCTCAAGAAGCAACCCGCACAGGTCGGCCGTACCCAGGCGGCGGCGGCGGCACTGGCAGAACAAAAATAAAAAGTTGTATGCTTCCAAATTGGGAGCGCCATAGCAGCCGCTGCGACGTGGTGGTTAACCTTCAACGCATTCTCTGAACGTGCTGAGAACGAGAACACGATTCGAACGCTGAGCAAGCAGTTGTGCCGACCAAGTGCGATTTGATTTGGACCAGTTGATGCGTCAGGCAACCAATCCAGCGCTCTACTCGACCACACGGGCAAATCGCCTAATTAATATGCAAATAAGATTCGTGCCCAATTTGGTTCATTGATTTTACGGACGATTAGGCACTGGGTGGATAATCGATTGCAGATTTAGAAGAAATATGGCGGGTGGGTTTGTAGTGTGATGGAGAGCTTTTAGCTCTTGTTTGCTTGCTTCCATCCGAATCGCATACAATGCGAACGATGATTTCGCAAAAATAAAGATTTCAATGCGAGACGACGCGAGGAACCGCACCAATGACTCACTCTGTGTCAAGTGTCACTTGACCCTAATTAACGAAATCAAAACCCAACCATTCAAGTTTGGGAGATTTCTATCAAAATATTTACTGAAGTATCGGGCGATTGAGGGACACTCCGTTTATGTGTTGACGCGGTTGGTCGACCGAGCTGGGCGAATGGAAGACAAGAGCAATCGACGGAAATCGTGCACTACATCACCTTCTGGCACCACCCACGCTTGGTTGCGGCTCGGCAATTGAGAAATCCAGTCGCCGCGGGATCAACCATTGACTGACACGATTTTCGTTGTTGACAGCGTTGTGTAGTTTTCGGGGCTTTGGTTCAGGTTTTTTTTTGCGAATATATTTGGTGAGAATTGAACAGCCACCAAATATTATTTGTGTGAGAATTAAGAACATGCAAGGAAGTTTTTAAGTTAAGCATTTTACCGATTTCGTTTCTTCATCTTAGTCTTCTACAGGGTGGCTTGATAATGCCTTTAAGATGTATCCTGAAATACAATAGCAATACAATGCCAATACAATAGAATACTCGAATTTACGCAAGGCTGCCAGAATTTGCTGTATGTACGGGTGACGGTTGTTCAGATTTGCAATGGCAGACATGGCGTCACAAGACGTCGTGATGTCTATTAATATGGCCACAGTTCCACCTGAAAAACGGAGCGTTGCAGTCAAAGAATAAGAATATCAAGAAAGCCCACTCCGCTGATGCTCGGGGGGACACTACCGCAGCGCTGTCTGCGGATGAAAGTTCAACCTTCATGCGGTAGTGTGCGTTACTGATTGTATGCGGATACCAAAACATACGCACACCACCTTCTCTCATGACAAATCACGAAAACTGTTACATAGAGCTTGCACCTTGAAATGCTTAGAGAGCGCCACTTGTCTTGTCGCTTGACGTTTACATAGAAAAAGACAAGAGAGGGCATTATTTCTATTTTTATTCTTTGGTTGCAGTAGTACATTTCTGCAATGCGGCTAAGGATATAGTTCGCCTTTTCTTCGAGGGAGCAAGTCTGACTGTCTTCCTCAGTCCTTGAGATAGCTGACTGTGCGAAGGTGTTGAAGATTTGAGCATGTGCTTACACAAGGTTGTCCTATGCTCAGCTGGTAATCTCGGTTCCTTGGAAGAGGCCACAACAAATGACAGCCGGCGTTGCGTGGTGTGTGTGGTCACTGCGCGTCCGTTTGGAGGATATGCTGCGGATCAAGTTGACACGGTTTGCACAACTGCCCTTAATCGGGAGGAGCACCGAATCTTCCTGAAGGCGTCCGTTTTTTCGTACACAGTAATTGGTGTTTTTGGCGGGTGCAGTCGAGTTGCATCAGATGGGAAGTATTGAGCTTTTTTCGGGGCCAATGTCGAAGCCCGTGTTGCCAGCCCATTTGATGACGACTTTCACTGTCTCTTGCATCGATTAGCCGAAGATGTTTTCCGCTGACTAGGAGCAGGATGTGCTTCGTGTACTAATAGAGGTATCTGCTTGCTTGAGTATTAGTGAGATGTTGCACCACTCTGCTGCTCTTTGCTGGTTGAAAATATAAATAAACCGCTGTCACAAAAGATATTATAGAGATAAGTGACATTTCAACACACGAACACTAGCGCAAATTTTTCCTCACACAAAAGTGCACGCCGATTGAAAGGCTATTCAGATTGCATATGCAAATATTACCCAATCGAATTGGGTAAAACGGGTAAATAATGATAAATACTAACGTCCGGGGTAAGAGTGCAAATATTTTCCTCGCAGTTTCACAACTACATCTACAAAAAAGGTCGCTCTCGTCGCTGTCCGCAACATCCCGGGACCACGTCTGTCAAACGATTTGTTTACACGATCAGCTGCAGGCGATAGAAGGCTAACATGTGAAAGCGTCTGAAATAGAATATTTCAATCTCCATACTAAGTGACAAAATCTTTTGATTTTTCAATACTAAAATTGATGCTGCAAGTAATCCGAACCGAGTATTAATTATGGATTTTTTTATTTGATTGTTTAACAACTTTTAATGAAAAAATATAGTTTATTTAGTTTGTGCGAAAAAGTATGTTAGGATGTAACCAAATGTTGGGATAGAAACATTGAGAGGCAAATGAGAGACACTAGGGATCCCAATCCAAATCGCGCTGATTGTCGTCGATGATCAGCATAATCGGTGTAGTGATTTCGAGACATCCACATTCAGCTTTGACAGATATGTACCTGGCATGTTGTGACGCCAGAACAATAATATCTTTTGCTGTCACCTCTTCGTGAAAAATAAAACCAAAACAAAAAATTTTGTCGTTTTTAAAATGGTATGTAAATAACTGCTTTTTGAAATATTTATCAATATTACAGTAAAAAAAGATTTTTTAATGATCTATTTCAAAGATTGTGAAGCTGCAGCTGAAAGGCACCGGGAGAAAATCGGCATGTGTTACGGTGTAAACCCGTTAAAACAATGCCACAGGAAGTGCCTTTGACGATCATATTTGCCTGCATCTATCAGTTTCTTGTTGTCGATGCTAATCCCACAGACAAACAGACGTAACACTCTGATAATTCCCATCGTACACCGATTTAACAATCTTTCAAAAATTTGATAGTTGGTCAACTGTCCAAACATGGCGCTCGCATCGCTTTTGTTCGAGTTTGACGTTTGCTCACTACCGCCACCTAGTTGGTGGTCGGCCAAACACAGTCCTTTTAGCATTGGGCGAATATGTTTCCGTGACTATGATTTGACTCAAAAAATGTTCGAAGTGTTACGTCTGTTTGTCTGTGCTAATCCATTCACTGGAGAATCTAAGAACTGTGCAAAAGGAATGGATGCGATCTTATATTACAAGAACGGTTGGGAGAAAAGTGTTTCGGGGAAAAGGATACATGATATTTTCGAAGTGCACGGAGTTGCTCGGCATTCATTTTCACTCAATGAAAAACCACTTACCCCGTGGATTTTGATCAATGAACCAGGAAAGATACTCGCCGTCCATTGCAACTGCACCATCGGGATATTGGAAGCTTGCAGTCACATCGGAGCAACGCTTTTTGCGCTGCAAGGAATTCCAACCTCAATCATCGAGAAGATAATCTTTAAATACAACAATCTTTACAACAAAGTGCGAGACATCGACTTCGGCAGGCAGATCCACACAAAAATTCTTTGCGAACAATACATCAACATCCACCAGAAACACTTCCCGCTGCCGTGATCTGTTAGAAACATTGCAACTGCTGCATGACCCGTTCAATACACCAAATTTTTTGGAATGCTTCCAGCATAAAAAATTCAGCAAAATAACTTGTTGAACTTAAGCAACATTTTTGCTGAGTTTCAGCACAACGTTGCTGATCAAATGTCAAAATTGCTGGATGGTTCAGCAAGTTGAAAAATATTTGCTGATACCGTAATCCGGGGTATCATTGATCAGCGGGGTAACATTGATCGGCTTGACCCACCTCACGAAATGTTCAAACAAGCATTTTATATTGAATCAGTTTCTGCTATCGAATGGCATATCGTAATCTGTTATCATTTAGGTATTAAATGACATGCAATTCATAAAAATTGAATTTCATAAACATTGAAATAAACCGGTTTTTCCATAACTGTGTTTCATAACGCAATGAGATACATTGTCAAACATTCATGCTTGGCGTGAATACTAGATACAATATCAGGTTTGAAATCACTGTATCACTTCAATATGATATCCTAGAGTTGGGTTTGATAACCAAAACTTTTATGAAAATGCTCTTTTTCAGTAAAATATACGATTTATTAAAAGTCAGCTATCAATTCCTTAAGCCATTGCCTATTTTTAGGCGTTATTCGTGGTTTAGAGAATTTGAATCCTGAAATAACGTAAAAAGTACAGAGTTTGTGAGAATTTGGACAACATATTCGAAATCAGCGACCCCGAATTTAGTAAGTAAGGGTATTTTCAACACAAATGAAGATTGATCACTGACATGATCAATGTTACCCCAAATCAACAAAATCAAAAATTAGATTAAAAAACCTATTTACAAATGTTTTAAAGTTTTACAATAGTTTTTCGAGTAGCTTAACACATACTCAGAGGGCCAGTACTTGTTTTGAAAATATAAAACATGTAACGTTTGCTTTAACAAGAGAATTATTCAAGAAAGATCGAAAATACTGATCAATGTTACCCCGGATTACGGTACTCAGTATGTTCGTATTGCTAAATGTAATCAGCACAAAAAAATTAGCAAAGTTTGCTGAATACCAGCAAATAAAATTTGCAGTGTACAGACAAGGAGGCCGAAATCAAGGAACGTGCGTCTGATTTTATCCGAAATCTCCCAAAGGACTCGGCTATGCTGAAACAGATTGACACCCTTACAACCAGTCAATCTGAATCAAATTGGTGGCATATGTTTAGGAGTGGACGTATCACAGCTTCCAATTTGAAAGGCGTCTGTAGCACACGGTTAGAAAGCCCTTCTGTGTCTTTGATAGAGATAATCTGTTATCCAAGTGAATAAGCATTTTCAACAGCCGCTACCAGATATGGTAAAAAAACAAGAACAAAGCAGTAGATCAATTGTATCATTCAGTGAAGCATTTGCATACAAATCTGCAGAAGAAAAAATCAGGGTTTGTGATTGATAGCGAGCTTCCGTTCTTGGACTCGATTTTTCTCTGTGATTGCCATGGTGTGATAGTGAAATGTCCATTTTCAGCTAGAAATCGAGACGATATGATTGAAACATTGTTGCAGTTAAAGGATTCTTTTATCGCACGAAACGAGGATGGTCAAGTCATACTGAAAACTAAACACAAATACTACTTTCATGCTTTAATGCAGGTTTACGTTTGTAATGTAAGATTCGGATATTTCTATGTATGGTCGCCAAATCAAGTTTGGTTTTTGAGATCAAGGCTTTATGTTTTTTTGAGAACATTCTATTTCCAGAATTAATAAACAGGACATTTACAGATAAGTATAATCAGCAGTATTATATGTTAAAATTAAGATAAACAAAACAAAAGAACTTTAAGTGATAACAACACGTGGTGTGTTTAGTGGCTTGGATATTAGGAAATCTAAAAACTCAAACTGAACGAGCAATTATTGGACATAAATTAACAAAAGCAGCACAAATCAATAAAATCTGGTCAATTTCTGAAGAATCGTTGATCCAATGTTAACATAGTAATTGGAATTATATCGGTCAAAATTAAAAACATTTGGCGCAATGAGCCCATAAGACGTTCCACGTGTATCCTCAATGTAGAAAGTTCTCTGGAGTGGACGGTATCAAGTGGTTCCAGTTGACTATTTTTCTTCTTGAAGGTTGGATATGCAACGGATGCGTTAAGTGGACATAGCAAGTCCTCTATGAGAAAACCACGATCAGCCATCACGAAGTCTCCTTCTTGTATCTTGTCCATAACAATCCTGACGATTTCACCATTTCCTTATCCGATGTACGGCCACCAAATTCCACCCAACGACGCATCAACAAATATTCACGGTAATCTTTAGTATTGCATGTTCATTACGTGTTTTACTAGTAAAAATTTGATTTTTTTCAATTTTTAAATATGTCTGAAGGAGCAGAAGGGTGCAGTTCCCCAAAAATCACCGACGATGTTGATATGAAGGGCATGGAGGAAGAGTATCTCTCGGAGACATGCACAGAGTACCTGCTTGCGAATTTCCGTTCCGGTACGACTCTCCGCTCTGATGATGCCGATTCAATCACACGTACGGTGGAACAAGTTCCTGTGAAAATCTTCGAGTTCGACGAAGGAATTTTTTCCGGCGACAACTGGAAAGGATTGCATGGAGATGACCCGGAAGAAGGTTCTGCAAAACAAACAGGAGGAAATAACAGCAGTGCAAATGGGTCGAACTGTTCGGAGAGTATGATTTGTACGTATGCATGCCTTTTGGTGTACAAACGGGAGTTCAAGGGACAGACGTCTGGAGCTTACATCGCTCGTTGGGAGTAACATCAGAGAGGAATTTTTGACCAAGGAATTTAACTAGTGACCATCTCCACCGTGAAATATGTTTTGCAGCAAACGCAGACGTTTTATACTCCACAGTGGTGTTGCAAAGTAAAACCAACCAGATTTTAACAACTTTGCCCTGTTTCAATCAAGACGACGGTATTATAAAGTAGAAAACATACAGGACAACAAGCATAACTTATTGCAGAATTGAAGAGATAAGGACATAACCCTTTACCTCCACATGTACTCACTTAGCGTGAGTAATCGGGCGATATAGAACACGGTGAAGGAAGCACTCATCGAACCGATTGAACGAGACTGTTCTGGCGCGGCTAGCACACAGGCTTTGCTGGATTTGACAGAGGAACTTGATGCCCACGGTAAGGAATGGTCTTTCTGAGCCAATGCAATCCAGAGTGCCCGAGGAATACGT
This sequence comes from Aedes albopictus, assembly GCF_035046485.1. Taxonomy (NCBI): domain Eukaryota; kingdom Metazoa; phylum Arthropoda; class Insecta; order Diptera; family Culicidae; genus Aedes; species Aedes albopictus. The sequence continues at coordinate 196,049,269 of NC_085136.1, forward strand.
ATGAATGCCATCAAGCTCGAATTGGAAACAGCCAACAATGTCAATGACAGCTACCATGAGGACATCGTTGCTCTGCGTACGGCATTCAGTACTTCGCGTGCGACTGTGAGCTTCCACTTGAATGCACTGGATCATCGGATTGAAATGTTGGAAATGCGCGAACGAATAAGTAACAATTCACTCAACGCCATGAGGACATCTGTTGCTATTCGAGAAGATGAGATAGGGAAAGATTTGTGAAACGAAATGACGGATTGTCTGGATCGTGATCATGCAAAATAATAAATAAACTTTGTTTTCCCTTCAAATACCCGCTTTTTCTGGACAAACCATCCATTTTGAATGAAGCAAACTGGGCCATAATGTTTGCAACGAATAAGCTAATATTAATACCGTAATCCGGGGTCAAATTGATCACTTAAAAACAACTTTTGCGGATAACATCAGTGCCTGTTCAAATATTGCCAAAAGAATTTCTGTAAAACCAGTACCCAGTGGATCTCCATGGAACCATGTGACAGAATTTTGTTCTACAAATTTAATCTTTAAGTTAAATAACTTCAAATATCAAAATATTGGAAATGCTACTTTGGGGCGAAATTGATCAGTATACAATTAAGCATCGGTTGGAAAGGTAAATTTCCTTCACCGCTTAATTTTGCTCTTCTAAAACCGAATAACGCGTTTAAAATCTTACAACTAGTGAATTAAATACTTTAAATGCAAAATTAAATTTCGAATTTTCCCCCTTAAACGCCTAAAGGTAGGCAATTTCATTTGAAATAGGTGATTTCTATTACAATAAATGACTATTTCTTCATAAAATGAACTTTTTATAACAATATCATGTTCTGATTAGCTGCTTAACATCCCAACCAAGGCTCCACAAAAATGTTAAAATAGAGAATTCACGGGAAGTCCTATTAGCAATGATTTCAGCTAAATGAGAAATACATTGCAAATTCCTTGAAAAAATAAGGCAAAACTAACTTTTTTCTAAAAAATGAAAAGTCTACACTTATCTCTAGACATCTACGAATCAGATGATTAAAAAAGTTTAAGATCATTACGACGTTTAAGAGTTCCAAGTATGGAATTACAATGTAGTACCCGAGTGATCAATTTCACCCCGCTGATCAATTTGACCCCGGTTTACGGTACTACCGCTATTTTCATTATATACTTTCTGCATACATCACGTAGACAGAATCATCAAAAACTAATCTGTTTTTATTTTCTTCTTTTTTTCAGGTAAGAAACCCATTGCATATTGAGGTGTATTGGTAGGTTTTGATTGAAGTCTGTTTTTGATAAAAAAATATATATTTCATAGGCAAAACAAAGACAACATTAGTGTTAGTCTGAAAATTGTGCTAACTTCCATATATGCACTGTCTAGTAGAGCATAGTAGTATTTTCCCACTCCGTTGGAAAAAATACTACACTGGGTTATCCGTTGTATTGAAAAATGACAAAAAAATAAAGTTTCAAATTAACTGTGCCTACGATTTGTGCATAGCATTAAAGTTTATATGAAATTTAACTTTTTGCCTTTCTCGTACACCAAGGTGTACCGAAAGGCTATATGTTCACTCCAAAAACGAAAAGTTGATAGAGCCCCCGGAGGGGTCAAGTGTTATATACCAATCGACTCAGCTCGACGAGTTGAGATGATGTCTGTGTGTATGTATGTGTGTGTGTGTGTATGTATGTATGTGTGTGTGTGTATGTGTACAAAAAGGTCACCTCATTTTTAGATAGTAAATATGAACCGATTTCAACGACCGATGGTTCATTCGACGGGGTACATTGTCCCATTGTTTCCTATTGAAAATGGTTCAGATCGGTCCAGCCGTTCCGGAGTTATGGCCATTTAGGTGTTCCGGACCAGTACCCCAGGAAGGGGCCAGATATGAAAATGCAACAAACCCATGCATGCGACCCATCAAACCACGGCATTTTTGATTTTCTGATGAACGGGAAGCAGGAAAATAGTTTCAGACTATATCTGAACCGGTAGTGTTCCGGAACCGGTTCCGGGTGTCCCGTCGGAAGAGGCCAAATAAGAAAGTGAACATAACCTATGCATGAGATACGTCAAATAGCGGCATTTTCGATAATCATATGAATGGTAAGCAGGAATATAGTTCCAGACCATGTTTGAACCGGTAGTGTCCCGGAACCGGTTCCGGATGTCCTGCCGGAAGTGGCCAATAAAAAAAGTGAACCAAACCCTAGCATGCGACACATTAAAGAGCGGCTTTTTCGATAACCAGATGAACGGTAAGCAGGAAAATAGTATCAGACCGTATTTGGACCGGTTGTGTTCCGAAACCGGTTCCGGATGTCCTGCCGGAAGTGGCCAATTAAAAAAGTGGACCAAACCCAGGCATGTGACACATCAAAGAGCGGCTTTTTCGATAACCAGATGAACGGTAAGCAGGAAAATAGTATCAGACCGTATATGAACCGGTTGTGTTCCGAAACCGGTTCCAGGTGTCCCGCCGGAAGTGGCCAATAAAAAAAAGTGAACCAAACCCCGGCATGTGACACATTAAAGAGCGGCTTTTTCGATAACCAGATGAACGGTAAGCAGGAAAATAGTATCAGACCGTATCTGGACCGGTTGTGTTCCGGAACCGGTTCCGGATGTCCTGCCGGAAGTGGCCAATTAAAAAAGTGGACCAAACCCAGGCATGTTACACATCAAAGAGCGGCTTTTTCGATAACCAGATGAACATGCCAATTAAAAAAGTGAACCAAACCCGTGCATGCGAAACATCTAATCATCAAAAATGTTCGATAACCAGCTAAACGGGCAGCAAGAAAATAAACTCTGACCACATCTAACATAACCGGCAGTGTTGCAGAATCAGGATTGGATGCATCGCTGAAATTACTAAGATGAACAAAATCGATGCAAGCAATTAATATGCGTAAAAGAACAAAATCTTGATAAACATTTAAGCGATCTTGTCAAATCACACCATTTTAGATTCCTGAGACGTCATTATACAGTAGGATGGATCAATGTTTTTACATACAATTCAAATTTTATAGCACCAATCCCCTTTTGCGTCTAAAATTACTGAGAACAATTTTGATGCAACTGATTAAGCCCTCGCGCTCTGTAACACGGTTGAAATTTGAATGGGTATGGGAAATTTCGCTTGCTTGCACTTTTTTTTGTCAAATTTTACATGAATCTTATAATCAATGATAATAAAATATCGGCTAAAATGTGCAGAAAAAAAATCGCCGATAATGATCGGCATCCAGTGCTAGCTAGCTATTTTATTAGATCATCATTCAACAAACATGTTTGTTGTTTCAAACTACAGTGTTTTTTCTCCGTGAGTGAAGCTGGTCAAGCAGTCAACTGAGAGGTTTGATATTTTTCAGCTCTGCCTATACGTTTAACATAGCGTCGGATTATGAGCCATCAATAAGTTTCCAAATTCGATTATGGATTTGATAAAATTCTTGCATTTCTGAATAAGGCTGACACAAGTTTCGATTTTCTCTCAAGTCAAAAGGGGTCCCCCCTTGGAAATTTTGGTCGGAATTTAACCTTTGGAGGAAGGGCACAATTGAATAAACCAATATTTTTTTAATGTTAAGATGAAATTATAGTCTTTCGGAAGATTTCTAATCAAACCCGACGAGTTAAGCGGTTTTGCTTAATTGTTTGAGTATTTTTTCATCAAATACATGTACTATTTCTCAACTGCAACCCCCCCCCCCCCCCCCCTTAACTGAAGAGTCAACGAGCACTGTGACAAAAGAAGAAAATGAGGTTTATTCCGTTCTAGAGAATTCTCAGGATTCAGGAACACTTCGGGTCTTCGGGTTATGGCGACGGAAAAATTTTGAGTGCATATTCGACGAGAAAGGCACTATCACCACTAGGTGGATTAATCTGGGTTTTTTTTTTAATTTCAATTTATATGTATTTTATGCAATACAGTATCATAATTTCTATTTTACATAACTTATTTTGGTATCATAATGGCCAATTTTTCCGAACTGGTTCATTATGCAACTGAAATGAGTTGCATAATGAAAAATAGTTGCATAATGTTCATAATGCAGCTCATTTGGGTTGCATTATGAATATTATGCAACTCAAATGAGTTGTATAATGAAAAAATCATTGCATAAAATTTTGTATGGAACTCGTTGCAAAACTCTTCGTATTTATATATATATATATATATATATATATATATATATATATATATATATATATATATATATATATATATATATATATATATATATATATATATATATATATATATATATATATATTATATTATATATTATATTATATATTATATATTTATATATATTTTCAAATGAGTTGTATAATGAAAAAATCATTGCATAAAAATTTGTATAGAACTCGTTGCAAAACTCTTCGTAGGGTATCGGGATGCTTCGTTGGCCTAGTCCCCTCGTTCGGCCTATCTCAACATAAACCAAAATCTCAAATAAACACGCATAACTGGATATCGGAAAGGCTAAGCGCCAAACAACTGTAACATTTCGCTTAAATTTAAGCACTTTGGAGCATTAAAAATGAATGAAAATGTCACTTTGTTTAGCTTTTGTAGACGCCATGATTCTTCGGCTAAGTGAGTAGTCTATACACATGATCATAAATGGCATGACTCTGGCACATTTCAAATCGACTTTTCAATAACTGAACATTTGATGTGACGGTCAAAGATGCTGTTTTGAACTTGTATATTTGTTTTCAACGAATAATAACTATTTTACAAACTGAATGTGGGCCGAATATTGAGGACATTTTTTTCACTATGTACCCAAATCTTGGCCCATCAGTAAAGTGACGTTAACAACACCGATAAAGTGGCGTCAACAACATTGCTTGCGTAAGAACCAGAAAGAACGAACAGGAAGGCAGATTTTGTGTGCGGTGACTGTAAAAATATAACACAATAATAGGGTTGCGTTGTTTTCGTTACTAAATTAAGAAAGAACTTTAGTTTAAGTGATTTATTTATAGTTTTTTGAAAATTTGGCTCCGAAAATGTAATGTAAAAGCAAGATTGGTGAACAAACAGAGATAATACTTCAGCAGAAATATTAAAAAATAAGATTATAAGTGGTTCTAGTGCATGGAAAGCAATAGGCCAACGTTGTATCCACTAATAGGCCAATTTTTGTACCATAGACCAACGTTGCATACCATCGCATCGAATCTTTTCAACTTAATTAAGTAAATTCTTAAATATTAACGTTAGTTTACTTCCAATTGATAAAACATGCATTGCCTGGAGTGTGCAATAACGTCAACATATTATTTCTAGTGCTATTAATTCATGAGTTATGGTCAAAATTGTCAAGGCAGCTTGCAAATTAGGCCAAGGAATGGTACATATACCCTATTTATCAAACTTGGCAAGCCTCGTTGAATAAATGTACGACTCGTGCTGAAAAAATCAACTTTTTGCAACTCGTTACATAAATAACTATCAATTTACTTGCTAATTGTATACGTAAGAAATTTTACAAAGTAGTTTTGGACCGTAAATATTGCTTATCCAAGCAGCGAGGTTATTATTGCCATTTTGTTACATGATAAAATTGTTGAAATGTGATCTAGTGGAATGTGTGAAATGTGCAGATAACTTCTGATACCGCCAGTCGGGGTGACATTGGGCCTGGGAGGTAACTTTGGGCCAAAAATCAAGAAAGATGTTTCGCTCAAAATACTAACATTTATTGAATGATTATCAAAAAGCTGATACCATATGGTAAATATAACTTGCGTTGATCATCCGCTGTAGGAAAATGTCACATTTTGTTAGTTTTGCATTAAGAAAACGTGATGTGAATACCATGGTTAAGCGTACTGTACAAAATCGTTGTTTTAAAATGCCCAGTAGAAAACAGCTGAACATCGGACATGTAATGAACTGCTGTTCTCTAGATATATTGGGTAGTTGTTTTGAGAAGTAATATAAGTTTTCTTGGTTTTGTATGCTATTTTGCATAACTTATTAATTCGAGCTGTAGGGCAAATAACTCATTTTGGGGGTGACTTTGGGCCATATAAAAGCAATGCAGTCAGTACGAGAACCCTACAAATGTGAATTAAAACAACTGCGAGTATTCTCATTATTTTAGGCATAAAACGGCGATTGTTTTAGAAATAAATGTAAGATTCATGCTAAATTAAAAATGCATGCATATCAGTTTATAGGTAGATGATGAGGAAATATTTCTTTTGTTTTTTGAGAATGCTAGTTGGAGTTATATCCAGGGGATAGCGGATGTATTGTAATTGATCAACGATCGTTTACAATGAATGTGGTTGTTGCGCGATGAAGGATAAAGAGTTTGTCCAATTCGATAATTTATTCCAGATTGAATAGTATTATAAAATTCCTATCAAATGAACATAAAATTCGGGTTACACATTCCATTAAATAACAATATTGATTTAGTTCTTACTTCTAATGACCTTTCTCCAACTATCCGCGCAACTATTTGGTCGTTTACAGCCTAATTATTCCCTAGGTTCCGATGCACGTTCACCAACTTCATGAACTAATAAACACTTTGCTTCTTGTTGGTGGAAGCGATCTTTTCTTTGCAAATGCCTTTGTTTGCAGATTTGTTTGCCGTGATCATATCGCCGGCCGCCGGTTTATCTTTCAGAGGCGTAGTCGGGATCGGAATAGGAGATCGTAGCATGAAGTTTCGTGGCGCGCTCAACAGTGGTCAAACTTTCACGTTCGTTTGTCTGTGATGTTATTTTAAAGTGACTAGGCACTGATACGTTGTGCGCAAGCAGCTATATATTCACTAGTTTTGATTTGCAAGCGATATTTTCTCACATTGAACTATTTGGATTGAATTTTAGTGTTTGGCCCAATGTCACCCCCTCGAAGGGGTGAAATTGGGCCAATTTTAATTGTTCTATATTATTGTCAAAATTGAAGTTGAAGCATTTATACTTTAAACAATCCCAAACAATATATAAATGAACGTGTCTACCGAATTCAACATTGATTTAGAGCTAAAGTATTGTTGTTGTTGTTTTAGTGCTAAAGTATTAGAGCTAAAGTATGTATTAACGACATACAAAGGGATGGACTATGCAGTTATGGCCCAATGACACCCCCACTGACGGTAGTAAAAACGTTTATCTCAAATATATTGTGTATAAATGTCCCACCTTTCAATTGGTGCAATTTTGAAAATCGGTGGATGCCTACATGGTGAAAAAAGTTATATAAATTCAAGATGGCGGCCGAAATCACGACTCAACTTTATATCACTGCAAAAAGTACCTCTAAATTTCCTCTTTTCGTTCTCCTTCGTTTTGAAGTGGTTTGTGGAGAAACTTTTGAGTTATAACGGTTTGAATGAGCCAAAAATTGGCCAAAATCGAGGTGTCCGCAAAAATGGTTGTGGCTCTAACTAACGAGAGGTCCATCAATGTGAGTAACCAAATGCATTTTCCTTATTTTTTGGGGAGGACTTTCAGAATATTAGGTCGTGATTTAAAGACAAGGTCTAAATAGCTATTAAGACCTTGTCTAACTATAGTTAGCCGGTCTCAACGAGAGTTACTCATATGCTTTTACATTATCGGTTGCATTATTCAAACAAATTAGAGCAAATTATAAAAAAAATGTTAAAAATAGTTTGTTTCCCCATTCAAAATTCCTAAAATATATTCATTTCAATGTGCAAAGCGAAGACCCAACGATCGCGCTTAAATTTTGCACAGCCAAAGACTCTCCTACGTCTGGCGCAAATTGCGTTCAGCTTTTTAGCCTGATGTAGGTACAAGATTGTGACTGGCAATGGCAACGGACAAACCATGTTGTAAGTGGGAAGAAAGATGCAATCGGCTGTGCTTTTAGTTGAACCACCACCAGTCAGTGAGATACAGGTGGCATTAAATTAATTCGATTAGATAGCTCCCACTCGTTGTTTGCTCACTGCCAACACGGCTTGGAATAGGGTAAACCAAGTATTTTAGGCACTGCGTATGTTATAACACAATCTGTATTCTTGTTTTTTTACGGTAAGGGAATTTACTTCCAAAACATTGGACAGTTTGCCCATGATGTGTCGCTTGCCCAATAAGTTGGATGCTTTGCGACACACTAGAAAGTGCTGCATCTTTGACCACATTCAATCGAGTTAATTAGTGAAGGCAGATGAACCGTCAGTATAGGGAATCCTTGACACCATCTCCCAACGCGCTTGTTTTTTTTTTTTTTTTGCTTTGGACATTGGACACCTTGATGTGTTCGTTTGTTTAACTCAGGTACATGGAGCGGATTGCACCAATAAAAGATAGATGGTGAATGGCTTCTGTTGTAGTAACTAATCGGTGTCAGATCTCGTGGGAGTTCTACGCTACGTTTGATTCGCGAAGCGGATTCTTACGAATGCTTTACTGTTTTACCGTTTTAGCTCGATATTGGAGTTTATATAAACCAACACGATCTAATGATTAATTGTAAAAGATTTACTTAATGAAAATTCCTCCTTCCGAAATAGGCATTCAACCTTTTGTCGTTATCAAAGTTCGCATGTAGGGGGATTTGGGGCATAATGGACACCCTAAGCAAATGAATACGTTAGGCCTATATAACATAGAAAAACTTAACATATTATCAGTTGGCTTACAACTTTAGCTTGTTTCCTACGTATTTCAATCAATTACAACAGGTAGAATGTCTTTATTGTGAAGAAATAATGAATTGTAAAACGTGTGTTTCTTAGGGCTGGCAGGAAAGGTACGGGGCGAAATGGACACCGATCGGGGCATAATGGACACCCCTTCATATTTTGTGCCAATTCTTTGATTACATCGACCAGTTCAGTAATTTGCCTACGAAGATCAATACCACAGAATAATACCCCATCTTAGACAAGTTTGCATAACATCAAAGTTAGTTGAATAAATTTTAGGATAAAATAATCGGAGTGCTTTTTTCAAAACTCTCTAAAACGCCTAACAGTATGCAATGCGCGTACATCCATTCGTAATTTCCAGTGTTCATTACGCCCCGAAACGACTACAATATCACTAGCAGGGTCGTGCAATTTCGAAAGGAAAACATGACGTACGACGACTGTAGCAAATCGTTTCCCATGCGAACGGACTGCTGTGATGCTTCATCTCTCACCCAGCAACACACTCGTTCGTTGCTGCTACAGAAACAAGTGTGTATGAAACATGGAATGATACACTTGGATTTTCGTTTCATTTATGAGTCATTGAAATACTTCAACATGCTAAAAACACTATTTAAACCACATTTTTAAATAGTGGTGCACGCCAATAGAATGATAATTATGTTTTATGAAAGAGGATATCAAATTCGACCACTAAAATCCAATTAACCGGGGCCCGTAACCATTGAGAGACTAGCGCGCACCAGTGAGACACTAATGCTCTGACGGGTGAAGCACAAGCAATGCGACCGGGTGGGAGACTACCGAGTGCTACGATGAGTGGAAAAGTTTTTTTTAACGACCGAGTCATTAGAAAAATGTATGAAACACTTGAAGTGACTCCTTCAAATGTTGCATGAAAGTGTATCATTGAAACGAAATTGTACGTCCCTGATCACTAGTTTACAGCATTTTTGAACTCGGTAAGCTGATGATCATTTTTGGTGTAGAATCATGCCCTGAGTTCAAAAACGTGAAGGAAAAAAAATTCAGTAGAGCCGAAATTTTTTCGACTTTCCATACAAGGGTGATGATTTCAAATCGATTTTTGTTCTATTTTTAAGCAAAGTCGCTCACTTCAAAAATCCCATTCTCCGTAATCAATGCTCCGATTGAGCTGGAATTTTTACTGTAACTCGCCTACACATGATATGTCAAGTGAACGTCGAGAAAGAATTTTTAAATAGGGTTTTTCTTATTGAAAAAAATACTTTTCTTCAAAAAAAATTTGGGAATTTTGCTAAAATTTAAGGAGATTAACCCTAAAATTCGCCAATATCTTAAAATTCATCAATCTGACGCAAAACTTGTATTCAGATGGTCGAATGGTATTGTATTCAGCTTTTAATTTATGGAAAAAGATTTAAAATTGATTGAACAAAACGCAATATATTTGAATTTTAGTAAATTACATATTTTGAAAAGTTGTAAAACTCGATATTGAGCTAAAACTCAAAAACTGGTCTACTTCAATTTTTTTGAAGATCGATTTCGAAATCAGCGCTAAATTGCGCTTCAAAAATTTTGGTCGTTGACAGAAGTTCACGACTTTCGTTTTATTTTGTAAACTAGTGTATTTAAATTGCTTTTATCAGTAAATTCTGATCAAAAATAAAATACCTCATCCATTGCTCCATTGCAATCTGCGTATACGTGTAGATATAGTTACAATTTACTTGTGTTTACGGCGGACACAATCAAACACTTGTAATACCTTATTTGCCGCTGCTTTTTTTTAAATAGAAAAATGACTTGTTCCTTTACATTTATGCATTGAAAGTTTTACTTGAAAGTCAACAATTTCGGCAAAAACAAGAAAGTCCATTTCACCCCAGGTGTCCATTATGCCCCGATTTTCCCCTACCTAATATTATTTTTAAAATATAGTTTACTTTCAAATCAAAATTCTGAAACAGAATGAAAGTACCGTAAAACGGGGTAACTTTGATAGGTTTTCAGCTAATTTTCTTAATAGTTCTCCATGTAACAATATTTCCCCGAATTTTATATTTTTAAAACAAGTACTGGGGTATCAGTTATCAATTGCAATTGAAAGATTCGACAATCTAAAATGTTTAGGGTGATTTTTAGTTTTCCATACGAGCGAGAATCAGATTTTAATTTTGGGGTAACTTTGATAATACCCTGAAAAACACATCAAAACTGAAAAATAATCACAGATTGAAATCTTAGGAGTATGAACATGACTAGAGAAGCCTTGTGGAATATATCAGATATAATTTTAATACCAAACCATTGATTTTTAAGTGAATTTTACATATGTATAAGAATGAGTTTGTAGAGTACTTAGTGAAAAACATAGTAGATTTAGCTATCAAAAATCATTATCTTTGTAAAAATATATATTTAACGGTTCCTCAACATGTTTACATGCTATTCATGGAGAGTTTTCTGTTTTTGTGTAGTTTTTTAATGTTTTATTAACAAATTTTGAACAACACAGTTTTATCCACATGAAATTATAAGGGCATTGCATACTTTTAGGCGTTTATCGATGTATGGAGATTTATGTCCCAATTTATTAAATTGCTACCATTTCATAAAAACACACTTCGTTAAGCGATTCAAGGCCAGATTTGGAATCTACTATGATAAATCTATCGAGAACAAGATTCCATTCATTAAAAAAATAGTTGTAACGAAGTCGTATAGCAGATTGTTTGAAGGGGTTGACAAATTACAAAAATATCAACAATTTTTATTTGTTGTCCAAAAAGTTGTTTATAAACTAGGTTTTAACGAAAATATGTCTAAGATGAACTTTCATACACATTGAATTGATCTGCGTTTGCTTTTTTCTTAACTGGTTGAAGAAATCATAGTTATAAGATAAACTATACAATGCCTGTCGCACTACCAAAGTTACCCGCATTATCAAAGATACCCCGTTTTACGGTACTTCGTTCCATTCATTTACGTTTCCGCAACATATTTCGGCACCAACATTTCAAAAGGACTTAAATGCTTTTCGATATATCAGCTTCATTCAAAGTTGTAGATCGTACACGCAAAAACGGCTACGCTCAAAAATGTGTTCGGCCTGCACATTTTTAGTAAACATCCATGCCGCACATGACTGTGTTCGAAACACACATTTTTTTTAAAATTGTTCGTACGCTCATATGAGCATGAATTTTGCAATAATTTCGACATGGCAACCTCACTGGGTTTATAAACCACCTTCAAATACCGAAAAATATTGATATTTTGCAAAAATATGAGCGTGCGAGCAATTTAAAAAAATGTGTGTTTCCAACACAGTCCCTGTGCGGCATGGGCGCTACTCAAAAATGAGAGCTTTTATTTTAGAGAGTATTTTATATTTCCCACGTTATTCAGAGACACTACCAGACATGGAAATTCCTCCTCTTTTCGGTAGTACGTGGAAGCGATGAAATACGTTCCACAGATATCGAAGACGGACTTGTTTTAAAAGCAGTTACGCCTTTATTAAATGTTCGTGCCTATTTTTAATATTTATTTTTATATTTTCACGTCTTATTACTATCATGTCAATAACAGATTGTATGAATATCGGATATACTTATATTGTTATTGCTCTATTTTCTTCAAATTGGGGTATTTTGACTGTAAGTATCAGAGAATAGGGTCCTAAAATGAAAAATATTTCCCCGGTTTTGCTGCATAACACGAAAGAGCATGCTTTTCTGATCTCAATGGTAATTTTTCCGAACTTAAACAATAATAGAATAGTTAATAAACTTGGAAATAAAATAATGATGAGCAGGTCTTGTTTGACATTCGAGGTCAACCTTGACGTAACGAAAGTGAAACGGCGGGTTGCAAAAGACACCACATTGGCTCACTTTTGACAATAAATGTTCCTGTTTGACATACACGGTAAACAAAATTTACCCAAAATTTAGTGCTAAACAAGGAGTGTTGCAAAAATTATTAAAATTTTTGAAAATATATTTTATGGGCTTTTCCTAATAGGAATACTTAAATAATGAGTAAACATGTCGTTTTAGTCAATGCTTGATCGAATTATGCAGAAATTGAGATAGGCCTTTAGGAGCCTATTGTTGATATGAAAATATACGTACTCTTCTAAGATCGTTAGTCACTCGATGCCGTTTCTAATTATGCATACCTTTGAATCATAGACGCGGCCGCAACATCCATAGGGGCAATGAATCTATAATTAGAAAACTGCTCTAATTTGAGAGCATAATACAACGTACAAGCTTTCAATGTTCCAGTCTAACCGCACTGCTTTTATGCGTGATTCTTCAAACATAAAACTACATATTAGCAATCCCCACAGTGCAAGGCTAGTACAATAAGCCCAAGTGTGGACCTTCTTTTGCATCCATTCATCTGAAAACATTGTTAGCATGTAGTTCAGCTACGACGGTGTATGGTACGGCAAGGTCTCAGCCATTGATGCCGATCTGTTTGATGAAAATGTAAATGATCCCCAACAAGCGCCCGACCCATGAGGACTAACGAACAACGCAGCTTTGCGCACTGTAAGCATTGATCGGTACCGTATGTAATTATTGCGCCTCCTCCAGTTGATTAAGGATGGTTTAAATAGAGGCTCGGTATTCTTCAAACACATCGCATCGTGCCAGGGTCAATAATTGAAGGGGATAATACAGCTCTATGGGCCGCGATCAAGTGACGGCGGCGTGCGCGTACCTCAACTAGGTCGATTAAATTCAGATTTGATCTCATTTTTAATGCTTACGCGAAGCAGTATAGTGCTAGAAACGGTACTCAGAGATCACAATCTTTAGGAATATTCCCAGATTATATTTAACTTCGCATAGACTGACTGCACAGTGCACAGCACATATGTATTGTTGCTACTCATTTCAGTAGGAGTAGTCACAAACTTTCTCACTATACGTGATTCAGTGAATCCACCTATAAAATAACGTGTCACCAGCTACATCTGTACACAGTTAGTATTTGCAGTTTACCTGTTTGAGCGATCACAGGATAGAGTGTTTGTTAGTAAGTCTCCTCTCACAAGAATAATGAAATCACACCAAGGGAACAATTTATATTTGAAAACTAGGGCCTGAACTTGACGTGACGAACCATTCAATATTTGTCGACTAAAACTTGAAAAACATGATTTTAAATTAAATATATCACATAGGTACTTAGGTTTAAAACAAAAAAAAACTAAACGAGCCAATACATAACACCAAATAAAAATACAGGGTACTAAATTGTAATTCAATTCCATCAACTTATAAACGTCATTATGATCATAAACATCTAACTTTATCTTGTCCATAGATGTCTAGAGATCAGTGTGGATATTTCAGTTTTAAGAAAATGTTAGTCTTGTTTTAATTTGCAAGAAGTTTCTTACTTAGATGAAATTATTCTTTTCTGCTATTATCAACGCATCCCCTGGCTTTCGCCCATCTGCGTTGTCTTTTCACTAGGCAATACGTCTACCAATTGATGTTTATGGGCTTGCCGAACCAAGTCATGTAGCTAAGCCAAACACCCCACCTACAACTGTTGGGTAGGCACCATTGTCGCGCCCACTGGTCTTTTACAGCTACTTGTAGGTGCATGTGTGCGTGTAAGTATTGGTGTATATGTGTTAGTGTTGGTGTATTGTAGGCGCCAACTCGTTCTAATCCACTCTGATTGCTAACACCCTATTGAACCATTACCATTAAATCTGGCAATCTATGAAATAGAATGACTTATGCGCCTGTACATAATAGTCAGTTAATCAAACAAGGAATATTAGTATTAAAGCGAAGATACAATGAAGCAACGCCCCGAACCTTGAGAGCACAAACCCCAAGAACCAAATAACAAGGCTGCGCGAACAGTCGATCGATTGGCCACTACCAGTGAATAACCAATCGAGCAAACCCTCCAGCACAAACCGCCACCAGCTCTCCCGACCTGCGCCCAACAAATCCGAGGCACAGCCCAGCCATACCTTAAAACCAAAATCTAGATTGCAGAGCACAATACTTCCCAAGTAACCACGCAGCTCGGGCCGCAAATCACGCACAACACGTCCCAAATAAGACGGGGTAGTGGCCCGTACAACCGAAACCGATCTAGGGCAGAGAAGGGTCTCTTTCCACTCCAACCCGGACTCAACTGCACCCACAGGGTAGCGCACCTCACATCCATCACGACCCGAGCCGCACGGTCATCTGAGTTGCTTCTATCTGCATGACCTCACCCAACCCGTAACACAGAGTTTAAATCCCTCTCTTTCATTACAAAGCAGTCCCTCTTCCCAAAGTTTGTGCGTGGTATAAATGAGATCATAATGCTGAAGAAATCGTCACCAACACAACCGCCAACAATGAGCACTCAATGGTGTCGGCAGAATCAATGACGACCCCCTCAGTCGAAAACCCAACTATCCTACACTACCCAAGTAACCACAATGCTGAAGCCGTACGCACTGCACGTACGAAGTACATACAGACCTACCCGCACCGCCTAAACAAACCACCTAGGCCGAACATAAGCGAAAAGCGGCGCCACCATTGTTGGACCACGACTATACCAGTAGGTATAATCGCAATTAAGCAATCGTAGATCCATTCCCCGCTCCTACTCAGCCCTAACGATTAATAGCAATGCTTGTCAATATATGCACCCCACACACGCAACCCCCAGAACCCAACAGTATGGTCACTTGAGTATCCCTGGGATTTTAATTACATGATGGTCAGGGATCACAGCCATCAAAACGTTCTACACTTTACCAGGGCTTGCGACCTGTAACCATGATGATTTCCGCTATGAGAAACCATGATGGCTAGCGATGTTAAGTTTCTTACTTAGATGGAATTATTGGTACTAAACTTTCGATTGCCGCTAGCAGTCCTGTATTTTTTTTTTCGTAGAATCTTAAAAACATTCACATCTTCTCCTCAGAATTTCGGTTCTTGCGAAATCAGCATGGCCCGTAACCCCAGTTTGAAAACCACTGTCTTAAGCAACGCCACTTTATTGTAATAACTAGCTATCACGGCAGACGTCGTACTGCCTGCTACT
Organism: Aedes albopictus; assembly: GCF_035046485.1. Taxonomy (NCBI): domain Eukaryota; kingdom Metazoa; phylum Arthropoda; class Insecta; order Diptera; family Culicidae; genus Aedes; species Aedes albopictus. Next base: position 196,065,040 of record NC_085136.1, read on the forward strand.
ATGTTTCTTGACATGCAGTCCTGCAAGAAAATGACCCACGAAATGGATTTTCAATTTTTTCCGTTTTCGCTGCTTTCCTGGTCGATTTTTGCAATTTTTTTCCCGTACGAACACGTCGGAGACCTACACGAATGCAACATGAAAGAATTATATCGATCTGTTGACCCGTTCCCTAGCCTATTCGTGACATACAATCACCATTCCATTTTTATTTATATAGATTGCTTCTTGAGACGCAGAATCTGAAAACCATTTTTACTTTCTCATGGCACTCTAGATTCTTGAAAAGTTAGCCTGGCCCATGACCTTAGATTGGAAACCTCTGAGCTTCATTACAATACGTTATTACAATCAGTTCTATAGAATCAAAAAATAATGTAGACCTACTCCACGAATTTTTAGTTCTTGCTAAATTAGCATGGCAACTTGACTCCATCTTGGGAACCACTGAGCTTTGCAACACCATTTTTTTGTAATAAGAGGTCTCTGAGACACAGAATCTTAAAAACATTCACACCTTCTCCTCGGACTTTCGGTTCTTGCGAAATCAGTATGGCCCGTGAAAAAGTTTATGGTATCGTGCATAAATTACGTAAAACATAAAATAACAATACGCTGGGATAAAAACTTGAATCAACTCTAGCAGCTCATGCAAAATAAATTGATTTTTTCATACAAAAAAAAAACATCGTAAAGTGAAGTGACAAAAGATTTCAAAACTTGCTCTTTATATTACATAGTAGAAAATCTGGGGTTTCGAAATTTTCAGTAACATCTTCTCTTTTACATAATCTTACGATCATTAAATAATGTTTTTTTAATCATGAATTTTGAAAAGGCCATTTTCCTATTTTTTTTATGGACGATTCCTGAATTCTCAGAAGAACTCGTTATGCAGCGTTGAATGAAAAAAAATGGAAGATATTCAGAGAAAAACATAAAAATACATGCTTTTTACCATTTTTAACAAGAACTTCATCATCTAAATAGAGGAGCTTACCTTACCGATCAGGCTAAGGCCGGGGTGGCCTCTGCTGTACATAGTAGCCGTCTCCATTCCACTCGGTCCATGGCTGTTTGTCTCCAGTTCCGCACTCTACGTAGGGTTCGCAGATCGTCCTCCACTTGGTCGACCCACCTGGCTCGCTGCGCACCACGTCTACTTGTACCGGTCGGATGACTCTCGAGAACCATTTTAGTCGGGTTGCTATCCAACATCCTGATAACGTGACCCGTCCACTGTAGCCTCCCGATTTTCGCAGTGTGGACGATGGTTGGTTCTCCCAGCAGCTGATGCAGCTCGTGGTTCATTCGCCTCCTCCAAGTCCCGTCTTCTCAGGGCAGCAGGGACGAAAGTCCTGGGGCCTGACGCACCCCCCCGCTTGCGAGTCAGCCGCGTAGTCGCCGGCTAAGAATAGGACTACTAACCCCAATTCAAGGTGTCAAGCGACCCGTGCTGAGGAATGAGTGATCGAGGGGGTGAAAAAGATGCTCGATCTTTAACGGAGCCTGTGGGGTACCTGGGCACCCCCCACAGTAAGCTGTCCCTTACCGCGTTAATGCAGGGCTCTGGCGTGGTGGACATTCTTTCCCGTGCGACTCGTGGGATTAATCATGAAATCAAACAAATCAAGCAATCAAAATTCAGGTGGAAGTAGTGGTGGGATCAACCCCTTCGCAAGAAGCGGGTTGATGAGATCTCCGACAAGGAGAAGTGAGGAGATAGGCGCTGGGAGTTGCGTACGCAGCTCAAGCGTGGGTGCTCCAGTCCACTTCCCGGCAAGCCAGCCGGTGGAGGTTATGGACGGAGCGTGGTTGTTGAGGGCCGTCAACCGAGGATCCAAAGGACGGTCCGCAATAGAGGTGGCTGAGCAGCAGCTTGGCAAAATCATCGACTTTGCGTCCACTAAGTCGAACATAAGCAAGGACCTGAAAACGGCCTTGCTTCGACTTAGGGCGTCGATCGACGATGCCAAGCAGGAGCACGCGGCACTCGCGTTGCTGACTGCTGCAGCAGCGGAGCCTGCAAATGAGAAAGTGCCGAAGTTTACCCAAACGGAGGTCTTCTCCTTCGCAGGAAGTCCAAATAAGGCGGAAGCGACTGCTCGCGACAAACGGGGCAAGCAATCGCAGAAGCGGGCGAGGCAACCGTCAGGCGAGGAGCTGTCTGGCGGTGCCCGCAAGGCCAGGCGAATCATTACCCCGAAAGTCGGTAATAATGCCGGAAGGTCGGACCCCAGCCAGGGTTCCCGGAAAGCTGGGAAGGGTGGGCCTGAAAAGGCTGGCCCGTCCCGGAACGATGGGAACAAGGGGTTGCGACCGCTAGTGGGCCCTCAACAGCCACAGAGTAGGGCGATCCAAGGGGAGGACCCCCCTTGGACGAAGGTAGAGCGGAAGAAGAAGAAGGCGAATCCGCAGGTAGTAGCGCAGGACGCCAAGCCAAGGCGTAGGAGGGCAGGTGCCAAGCGCGAGAAAGGCGACGCTATCGTCATCAAGACGGAACAGTCCAAGTACTCGGACGTCTTGAAGATGATGCGAAGCGACGCCAAGCTTGAGGGTCTTGGAGCCGACGTACGCAGTATTAGACGTACTCGTACGGGCGAGATGATCCTGGAGCTGAAGCGCCAGAAGGAGCACAAGGGCGCCGCCTATAAGAGGCTGGCAGAAGAGGTCCTTGGTGAGGGTGTGCAGGTGAGGGCTTTGACACATGAGGCGACTCTGAAGGTCAAGGACATCGATGAGATCACCGAAGTGGAAGAGCTCGTCACGGCACTGCGGCAACAGTGCGATGTGCAGGTGGCCGCCGCAGCCGTTAAGCTACGGAAAGGGCCAGCAGGGACACAGGTAGCTTTGGTTCAGCTACCTGTGGCGGACGTCAAAAAGTCCGTTAAAGTAGGGAGCATAAAGGTGGGTTGGTGTGTATGTCACCTGACATTCCACGAGCCACCAGAGGTTTGCTTCAGGTGTCTGGAACCAGGACACAAGTCGTGGGACTGCAAAGGCCCCGACAGGCGCAAACTGTGCAGGCGATGCGGCGCTGAAGGTCATAAGGCCCAAAGCTGCACGAGTCCGCCCATCTGCATGATCTGTACCGGGAAATCCTCGAACAACAGGCATCCGATGGGTGGTCCAAGGTGCCCGGCCTTCAAGAAAGCCGCAGTGAACAACAAATCACAGTGCAGGTAACGCAGCTGAACCTGAACCACTGTGATGCGGCTCAGCAACTGCTTTGTCAGGCAGTTTCTGAGTGGGAGACGGATATCGCCATCATATCGGACCCATACCGAGTACCCGCCGGCAACGGCAACTGGGTCGCGGATGGGACCAGAAAAATGGCGGCGATATGGACGACGGGTAAATACCCCGTTCAGGAGTTGGTGTCTACTACCTATGAGGGCTTCGTGGTCGCCAAAGTAAACGGGGTCTTCTTCTGTAGCTGTTATGCGCCTCCGCGGTGGCCGATCGAGCAGTTCACGCAAATGCTGGACCGCTTAACGACCGTGCTAACAGGGCGAAGGCCGGTGGTAATAGCGGGCGACTTTAATGCCTGGGCCGTGGAATGGGGAAGCCGTTTCACGAACCAGCGGGGTCAGATCCTGCTAGAAACACTGGCCATCTTAGATGTCGACTTGGCTAATGTCGGTACCAAGAGTACCTTTAGTCGGAATGGAGCGGAGTCAATTATTGACGTGACCTTTTGCAGTCCTGGCCTAACAAGTAGTTCGAACTGGAGAGTAGATGATGGCTACACTCACAGCGACCACCTGGCGGTTCGCTACAGTATCGACTACAATAACAGCAGACAGCGGATAGAAGAAGAGGCGGCTAGGCCAAGGCCAAGCCCTCGCAGGTGGAAGACATCATACTTCGACGAAGGGGTATTTAGGGAGGCGCTCCGCCGTGAGCGAAACTTAATCGGTTTAGACGGCGACGAGCTGGTAGCGGTGCTCTCACGTGCGTGTGATGCGACCATGCCTAGGCGAGTCCACCCTAGAAATGGGAGGCCACCGGCTTACTGGTGGACCGACGCGATTGCGGACCTGCGCCGCGCCTGCCTACGGGCTAGGCGGCGGATGCAGCGAGCACGATCAGAGGAAGAGCGAAACGAACGGCGGGTGGTGTTCGCCGCTGCAAAAGCCGCGCTTAAGACCGAGATAAGAGCAAGCAAAAAGGCCTGCTTTGAGGGTCTCTGTCAGAGTGCCAATACGAACCCGTGGGGTGACGCCTACAGGATCGTTATGGCCAAGACGAGAGGTGTGATGGCTCCTACAGAGCAATCTCCAGAGATGTTGGAGGGGATCATTGGAGGACTTTTTCCGCGTCATGATCCTAGTCCTTGGCCTCCTTTCGTAGGACAGCCGGGGACTGGGGCTGGCGATGAGGAGAGGGTCACCGATGTGGAACTTGCGGGGGTAGCTAAGTCCCTTAGCGTAGGTAAGGCCCCAGGTCCGGACGGAGTTCCGAACCTGGCCTTAAAAGTAGCTATTGCAGAGGCTCCCGAGATGTTCAGGTCTGCTATGCAGAAATGCCTGGACGAGGGAGTTTTCCCAGAAGCTTGGAAGAGGCAGAGCCTGGTACTATTGCCAAAGGCGGGGAAACCACCCGGAGACCCGTCGGCATATAGACCAATATGCTTGATTGACACGGCGGGGAAGGTGCTCGAAAAGATCATCCTCAATAGAATGTTGCGGTTCACCGAGGGCGAAAATGGTCTTTCGAGTAACCAGTACGGCTTCCGGAAGGGGAGGTCCACCGTAGACGCTATCTTGTCGGTTACAAAAACCGCCGAGAAAGCACTCGAGCCTAAGAGGAGGGGAATTCGCTTTTGCGCGGTAGTGACTCTGGATGTAAGGAATGCGTTTAATAGCGCCAGCTAGTCTGCTATTGCCGATGCGCTCTTGCGTCTGGGGATACCGGAGTACCTGTACAAGATTCTCGGAAGTTACTTTCAGAATCGTGTACTAGTCTACGACACGGAGGTGGGTCGGAAGTGCTTTCACATAACCTCAGGAGTCCCGCAAGGTTCCATCCTGGGTCCGGTGTTATGGAATGTCATGTACGACGAGGTGTTGAGGTTAGAGTATCCAGTGGGAGTGGTGATTGTCGGATTTGCCGACGACATTACGCTCGAAGTCTACGGTGAAACGATCGAGGAGGTAAAGTTGACTACCAACCACTCGATCAAGGTTGTGGAGGCGTGGATGCGGTCCAGGAAACTGGAGCTGGCTCACCACAAGACAGAGGTGACGGTTGTTAACAACCTGAAGTCGGAGCAGCAGACGGAGATCAGTGTAGGAGACTGTACTATCCTGTCAAAGCGCTCCGTCAAACACTTGGGCGTGATGATCGACGATAAGCTTACCTTCGGTAGCCACGTCGATTATGCCTGTAAAAGAGCCTCCACAGCTATTGCGGCACTGTCCCGGATGATGTCCAATAGCTCTGCGGTGTACGCCAGTAAGCGCAAGCTTCTGGCTAGTGTTGCTACATCCATACTTAGGTATGGCGGCCCGGCGTGGGGCACCGCGCTAAGTACTAAATGCTACCGACGGAAGCTGGAAAGTACTTACAGGCTTATGTGCCTGAGGGTTGCGAGCGCGTACCGTACCGTGTCACACGACGCTCTCTGCGTCATTACTGGTATGGTGCCTATCAGCATTCTTATCAGTGAGGACATGGAGTGCTTCGAAATGCGCGGCACAAGAGGCATACGCAGGACTGTCAGGATGGCCTCTATGGTCAAATGGCAGCGCGCGTGGGACAGCTCCACCAAAGGAAGGTGGACCTATAGGTTGATACCGAGGGTAGATAGTTGGATAAATAGGCGCCACGGGGAAGTCACATTCCACCTGACACAGGTCCTTACAGGTCATGGTTGCTTCCGACAGTATCTACACCGTTTCGGGCATGCGGATTCTCCCGAATGCCCAGTGTGCAATGGTTTAGAGGAAACGGCGGAACACGTTTTGTTCGTGTGCCCGCGTTTTCGCACAATGCGTGACCGCATGCTTGCCACATGCGGGGAAGACACAACTCCGGACAACTTGGTCCAGAGGATGTGTAGGGATGAGTTTGGCTGGAACGCCGTTTCAACGGCTATTACCCACATCGTCTGGGAGCTACAGAGGAGGTGGCGCGTGGACTCGGAGAATGGCTAGTCCAGATGCAGTACAAGAGGTGGTCCAGGGGTTCGGAGTCGGCTTCGTAGGTCATACCGGTGCCCTGCGGTCGAGATCGACCCTTACAACGATTAAGTGGCCGCGGAGAGGAAGTCCCGGTAGCGGTGCTGTCGTGGCGTCGGTCTACTGGGTTGGATCCGAGCCCGCGGTTGGAAAGGGGTCCCCGGCAAGGGTCGGGGTAGGTGAGATCCTGCTGTCTGCAACCTACGGGTGCATCTGATAGGGCCTGAAGGGTAGTGATACCCTTCCTTGCGGGCAGGTCAGATCGGGTTGCACGTGGGCATCAGTTCTTGATGTCCGCTCAGCAGTAGGGCGCGGGCGGGGTTGACCCTGCCCGCCTTCCGAGGACAAAGGGAGTGGCGAGGACCACTCGGGAAACTGGCTAAGCGCCAGCATGCTACCGTGATGGACTCTCCAAAGCGAGTCATCGATGTTCGTTGCTGCAGGCTACGCAGCTAACCTTGTGGGTGCGATGTGCACTAGCCCCTCTCTGAAGCAATACCTTCTTGGTGGTTCCGGAGAGACGTAGGGTTTGGCGACCATAGGAATGGTTTAGTGGGTACGAGGAGAGAGTAGTCCTGGATTTTACTTTTGTTGTAGAAGACGGCCTGTCAGACCTACACTACCCTAACCTTCTGTTAGGGTGTCTGTTGAGCAGATTATCCCCCTATGGTTTAGAAGGAAAAAAAAAAAAAGTCCCGTCTTCTATCTGCACACCTTCCGTTCGAAAACTCCAAGGGCGCGTTGGTCCTCGCACATAGGGTCCATGTTTCGTGCCCATAGAGGACGACCGGTCTAATCAGCGTTTTGTAGATGGTTAACTTCGTGTTACGGCGAACTTTTTTCGATCGTAGAGTTCTGCGGAATCCAAAGTAAGCACGATTTCCTGCCACAATGCGCCTCTGAATTTCTCTGCTGGTGTCGTTGTCGGAGGTCACCAGTGAGCCCAAGTACACGAATTCTTCAACCGCCTCGATTTCATCACCGTCGATATGAATTCGGGGTGGCGGGCGCGGTGATTCCTCCCTGGAGCCCTTTGCCTTCATGTACTTTCTCTTCGACACATTAATGACTAATCCGATTCGCCTGGCTTCACTCTTTAGTCGGATGTACGTTTCCGCCATCGTCTCAAATTTACGAGCAATAATATCAATATCATCGGCGAAACCAAGCAGCTGAACGGACTTCGTGAAAATCGTCCCACTCGTGTTTATCCCCGCTCTCCTTATTACACCTTCTAAAGCAATGTTGAACAGTAAGCACGAAAGACCATCTCCTTGCCGTAACCCTCTGCGAGATTCGAAGGGACCCTGATACTCGAACTACGCACATCACTCGATCCATCGTCGCCTTGATCAATCGTATCAGTTTATCCGGGAATCCGTATTCGTGCATAATCTGCCATAGCTGTTCTCGATCGATTGTATCATACGCCGATTTGAAATCGATGAACATGTAATACTTCCTCCTGACACGTATTCCTCAATCTTATTCCAGGATACGTTGCAATTCCACATATTCACTATTCACTATTACACTACTAACTTTCTGGTGGTATTTGCCAGGAGGCAAATCACCAGCGTAGGCTTTCGGTATGCTAGGTTCCGAAGAAGAGCATTGAAAGTCGTTCCACTGTTGGACATAGAATGCCCTTCCTCTTTATTCGTCACGATTTATATAAGTTTTCAAATATGGATTTTACATTGATGTGTAATGGAATTTACTGCAATCTGTTATGCTAACAAAAATAGAATCTATAGGCACCTGGAACTGTGTTGACAAATATTAAACGGCCGAAAATAATAAACTTGGCTGATCGACACTTTTCCACCGTATTTTAGAAGCTCGCTTGGTAGTTGATCTGCTCCAGCGGCTTTGTTGTTTTTCAACCGGGCAACCTCCTCCTCAATCTCTTGGAGGTCAGGGGCCGGAAGTCTTTCGTCCTGTACACATACTCCAAGATCTGTTACCACGCCACCTTCGGTACTTGCAACGTCGCCATTGAGGTGCTCATCGTAATGCTGCCGCCACCTCTCGACCACCTCACGCTCGCTCGTCAGAATATTCCCGTGATTATCTCGGCACAAAGCCTCTGCGCGAGCGGTTCAGCTTCTCGTAGAACTTTCGTGTGTCCTTAGCGCGGTACAGCTCTTCCATCGCTTCGCGATCTCGTTCTTCCTGCTGGCGCTTCTTCATCCGGAAGACTGAGTTCTGCCTGTTCCGCGCCTGTTTGTAACGTGCCTCATTCGCTCTCGTACGGTGTTGCAGCATTCTCGCCAATGATGCATTCTTCTCGTTTATCAACTGTTCACATTCGCCGTCGTACCAGTCGTTTCTGTGATTCGGAGTCGCGAAGCCTAGTGCTGTAGCCGAGGTACTGCCTATGGCGGATCGGATGTCCCTCCAGCCATCTTCAAGTGTAGCTGCGCCAAGCTGCTCTTCCGTTGGTAGGGCCACTGCTAACTGCTGCGCGTAGTCTTGAGCCACTTCTACGTTACGAAGTTGCTCGATGTTGAGCCGCGGCGTTCGACTTCGACGCGTGGTGATAACTGTCGAAAGTTTTGAGCGCATGCATACAGCGACTAAGTAGTGATCCGAATCTATATTCGCACTGCGGTATGTGCGGACGTTGGTTATATCTGAGAAGAATTTACCGTCGATTAGAATGTGGTCGATTTGGTTTTCTGTTTGATGGTCGGGTGATCTCCAGGTGGCTTTGTGGATATCTTTGCGAGGGAAGAAGGTGCTTCGGACTACCATACCACGGGAGGCTGCAAAGTTTACGCATCGCTGGCCGTTATCATTCGATACGGCGTTCAGACTGTTTCGCCCGATTACCGGTCTGTACATTTCCTCCCTTCCTACCTGCGCGTTCATGTCGCCGACAACGATTTTCACGTCACACGGCGAGCAACCATCGTATGTTTGCTCTAACTGCGCGTAGAACGCTTCTTTCTCGTCATCGGGTCTCTCTTCGTGTGGGCAGTGGACGTTGATGATGCTGTAGTTGAAGAAACGGCCTTTAACTCTCAACATCAAGGATGTGTTCCTTGCGTTGATCGGCTGCCACCCGATGACACGTTGTCGCATCTTGCCCAACATTATAAATCCTGTTCCCAGTTCATTAATGGTGCCACAGCTTTGGTAGAAGGTAGCCGCTCGATGCCCGCTTTTCCACACTTTCTGTCCAGTCCAACAAAGTTCCTACAACGCCACGATGTCGAAGTTGCGGGGATGTAGTTCGTCGTAGATTATCCTGTCACATCCTGCGAAACTTAGTGACTTGCATTTCCATGTTCCATATTCCAAGTTTTCAATCGTAATCCTTATTTCGTCGCATGGGTCTTTGCCGATTGTATCGAGTCGTATTTTCTCCTATGTTATTAATGGGGATTTTTACGGGTGGCTTACTGGGCCTACGCCAACACTCCTGTCTCGCCGGAGGGCCATCGTGCCAGTTCTGCTTAACGTCCCAACCAACACTGGACGACCACGCTGATGGGGCTACCACCTTGGATCTAGGGTGTGGTGCAGCGTTTCTTACTCAGCCGCTGGATGCCAGAACAGACGCTGTTTGAGCCGCACCTCTTTGGTGAACAAACGCTTGAATCGTACCTCCTCAATCTAGCTGAAGTCAGAAGGACAACAGTGACCAGGCTGCACTATCAGCTAAGCACACAACTCTTAGCTGGCGGTCTTTGTCATCGCTTGACCCGTGGAAGCATGAGGTAGGAATTTGTGAGGACCAGAGCTATATTGGACGCTCTCCTTATCGACTCACCGTTTTGCAGCCTGTTGGCGTAACTTCTAGGGGCGAAGACAGTTTCTGCAGTTGTCGAACTGACAGCTTCAAAGCTGGAAATTTTTTTCAAGTTATATCGTTTCTTATACAAAATTACAAATAACTTACATTTCTGTATTCTTCCTACACATCAACTTCTTCTTTAACATCGGCTTCCTACTGGATGAACTGCGAACTGAATATGAAAATTTACAATCTTTCGTCACTTACTGCGTGACTGCAACTGACCTATCATTATATTAATATGGATTGATCCTCTTTTGTGTGGTTCAAATAGCCATTGTATATAGAATGCGCGCAAAGATGAGCCGGTTGCTTCACAAGTGAATCGACAGCACTGCAACACAGTTGTTGCGGCAACATACCCTCACCCGTGAACAACCATATCAGCTTTGGCGAGAGAATATGACAACCAACTCTGTAATAGTTACTATTTCTAAATAATCTACAGACGATCACACGTCCTGTTAGCCATACGCTCCTGACTTGCTCATTTTTAATTTGAACTCGATGCAATTTTAATGGAATACCCACAGCGAAAAACAGTGTGGATACTGTTGCCCTATTCTTAATCACTTTTGGTCGGGTTTCTGAAAATTTCAATTCGCTTGATTTACATACAGACTTTACAGTTGACTTCTTTTCGACTCCCATGCTACAATTTATCACACTCGCCGGAGGTGTCACTCTGGTCGACACGACTGGTGTCGAAGGTACAATCGAGGACTGTATGGAACTCCAACTGTATGGTGTTTCTGAATCTGTGGAAACGATTGACACGGAATCACGCGTGTTCTGACTCTCACCCGTGCTCTGTCGGCTCGGTTGACTTTTACTGTATGACATTTGCTTTTTCAGAGGCCATACTTCGGCAGGTGATTGCTAGACTTCAGCTAACCACCACAACACATCTGAGCCACTGTGTACTGATGTTCGCTCGACTAGAGCAACCCGAAAGAAATTTTAACTGATTCTGATTGTGAATTGAAAAACGGTACTTGTTTCTTACAGCAGAACAAGCTTTACTGTTGATTTCTAACGGGTGGTTTGGTTTGGTTCTTCGATTTCCTTTACCGCAATGCTCGCATTGCTCCTGGAATCATTCGCCGACTAATTGATTTCTAGGTGTAGATTTCTGACCAACTCGGCCTAGAAATCTTTGAAGAATGTTGGCGTAACTTCTAGGGGCGAAGACAGTTTTTGCATTTGTCGAACTGACAGCTTCAAAGCTGGAAATTTATTTCAAGTTATATCGTTTCTTATACAAAATTACAAATAACTTACATTTTCTATTCTTCTGTATTCTGTATTCTTCTTACACATCAACTTCTTCTTTAACACCGGCTTCCTACTAGATGAACTGCGAACTGAATATGAAAATTTACAATCTTTCGTCACTTACTGCGTGACTGCAACTGACCTATCATTATATTAATATGGATTGATCCTCTTTTGTGTGGTTCAAATAGCCATTGTATATAGAATGCGCGCAAAGATGAGCCGGTTGCTTCACAAGTGAATCGACAGCACTACAACACAGTGGTTGCGGCAACAGCAGCCCATTTGTGATAAACTAGCACCAATTTATGATCGATTGAGGGCGACTTAAAAAAACGGACGAAAATTGACAAAATGCCAGCATTTTGAAAATGAGTTGTCGGGTATGTGAAGGTTAACTCCCAGTGACGAATTCTTCGTTTAACGAAAAGTTTTTTTTTCAGCAACATCGAAATAACTTGAAACGAGCTCACCTATTTATTAACAACACGTATTATGCATTCATCCATTGCTCCGTTGGCGGCTATTTTAAGAATGGTTAAGAATTAAGAACCATGATCAGGAAGAATAATGTTGCTAAAAGTACCACGATGCACGTAAAGTAGGTCATAAAAACACTCAACTGTCTATTTATTCCAGTCCAGTTCATCCACTAAAATAATAAAATAAACAGCTATTGAAATTCATATTTCTTTATTAAAATTACAATCAGTGAGCAACCTTCCATGGGCAATCACATTCTTCATTGATCATCTGGAATTTAAATCGTTCACTGATCCAACTCCTACCGAACCTAGATTAATGGCACCTCGGACCTGTCAATGTGTCGCAATTATCGGCGATCGTGAAAATTCTTGCACTGTTTCACCCAAAGAGACCTGTCCAAGCGTGGCACCCTACGAAGGCCTCAATAAAGTGGCCTATATTGCAACATTCCACATTTCCGAAGCCACAAATCGCTCCAAATGCCGCTGTTTTGGATTTTACGGGTCACCTTTCGATAGCCCTCCTGTGCTAATGTGGCTTCAACAACCAACTGTGGTGCAGCGCAAGGTGATCGTGACGAAGTTTGCGAAAAAAAAAGACACCAGAACGATAAAAAGCGCCACAAGTGGGGCGCGCGCAACAAGTGCCGAAAGTGGTATTAGGTAGGCAGTCTCATAGCTATGGCTAGGCTGGCACCATCTATTGAACCTTTTAACAGCGCACTTTGGAAGCATTCTTCGCGGCTCCCGATGCCGCCTTGGTTGTTGGTCTCTCTCCAGCTCTAGCTCATGGGTCTCTGTCGTGTGCTGATCCGGTGGAGCCCACAAATCAGCTGCGCGAGAGATTGAAGTTTGAGATTAATTTAATTTCATACACCCATTGCCGTTCGACCTCGGTTCGGCAGGAGTTACAGTAGTAGGCAAGCATGCATGAATGGCTTTCAGAAATATTTATGATTGGGGGAACTAAGCTATACTGTACTGATATATATTCTAATTCCTTCCTGTTTATTAGAAAAATGTACTCTGTTGGAAGTATTTTGTTAGGAGGTATCCCAAGAATCTTCTTCTACTACTGCTTCTTTCGTTTTTCTTCTTTTTTTTCTTCTTATTATTTTTCTTAACGCGACGTTCTACTTATCATCTTTGTGTTTTATTACAATTCCCATAGTAATTTAGGCTGATATAAATTTAATTTTGATTTTTTGTCCCCCCCCCCTCCCCTTTCTAAAAAATTTGGCTACATTTTGCATTTTGAGGGGGCAGATAAAAAATATTTATCAAAATATCTGGCTTTGGTGAAAATTCTTTAACAAATTCGAAGAGTTTTTAATATTTTTCAGATTAAATGCTTTATTATTTTTTATCCCCCCCCCCTCGACCAGCCAAAGAGTGTTGGGACAAAAAGTGAAATAAATATTTGTAACCGCCTTATTGAGTTTTCAATTTTTCGATATTTTTTTATTTTATACGAAAGAACACCTTTTTGTGAGCCTCTATTTTTTTAAACTAGAACTCTATTTTGATACTGATTATGTCAGCTGTTGACAGCTGGTCAACTGCTTGACAGCTCCATCCGGTACAAAATCCGACGAGGCGTGATTCAACAAATCGCTTCATACAAACTTTGAATTAAATTTTAATAGGCTCCTGGGAACCAAAGTTCATGAAAAATTGAATTTTGACCCAGTTTATCATGCATATTTAGGATATGAAGTTACCTTAGCACCGCTAGAGAAGCCCATAGTGAGATTCATTTATTTTTAGTTTATAGTTTCGACCTTTACTGTATATGAGCGATTCCAAGCAACAGCATCAAAATTAAGGAAATTTTTTAATTCATGATTTTCTATTGAACTGAAACATTGCACAGTTTTTCAGTTCCATCTAAATAGCCATTTTTCGATATCAAATTTTTATTTTGAATCACGACTAACTTTTCAACAGGGTGTATGTGAAAATGGTTCAAAAATATTCAAAAATCTGCACAGCCAAAACGGTTCGTTCGATTGCTATGAATTTTTCAACAAAGTTAGATAACTAAATGGTGATTCCTAAGAAAATATACACTGTGAAAAAAAATCTTTTTTAACATGAAAAAATATAATTTTTGGCACAAAAATTCAAATATCTCAAAACCCTATCTTTTTACCAACGTAATTTTTTTAGGGAAGACGGTCCATTGTATAAGCAATCTACCATAAAAATTTGGTGATGGTAAACTCATAAACAAAAAAGTTATAACATTTCAAACATTTCACAATTTTCACATTTGGTAAATATTTTTTTCTGTGTAAATTATTTCGGTCAGAAATCGCAGTTTGATGCTAATTTTATTGTTCAGCAAAGTTAGATAACTAAATGGTGATTCCTATGAAAATTTACACTGTGAAAAAAAAATCTTTTTTCACATTAAAAAATATCATTTTTGTCACAAAAACTCAAATATCTCAAAACCCTATCTTTTTACCAACGTATTTTTTTAGGGAAAACGGTCCATTGTATTATAAAAATTTGGTGATCATAAAAATTTGGTGATGATAAACTAATAAACAAAAAAGTTATGACAATTCAAACATTTCACAATTTTCACATTTAGTAATATTTTTTTTAGTGTAAATTATTTCGGCCGGAAATCGCAGTTTGATGCTCATTTTATTGTTAATGGCCTTGCGTGAGTAAAACAAGCTGTTTTTATTATGTATTATGTATATTATATAGGGCCCATATAGCCAAGGCGGTAAACGCACGGGTATTCAGCATGACCATGCTGAGGGTGACGGGTTCGATTCCCGGTCGGTCCAGGATCTTTTCGTAAAGGAAATTTCCTTGACTTCCTTGGGCATAGAGTATCTTTGTGCCTGCCACCAGTGGTGGAAAGCATCATGCGCTTGACGTGTTTTTTGGTTCGCATCAAACACAATCTTTGCTCACGCGCTCGCGAACCCAAAAAGAGAGAACGGTTCACGATTTCCCGAATCGACGAACAAACACAAAACAAATGTCGAACTAGCAGAATCGCAGTTGGTTCGCCAGAAGGATCACAATGTAGAGCACTTGGTTTGTTGCCATTTTGTTGTACACTTAAAGGTAAATAGTTGGGTATTTTATGATTATACTGGTCAGGTACCATACCAATAAATGATATCGACGAAAAAGTTTACCAACATTTGATTTTATTACAAAAATATCGGCCGCGAACCTCTAAAATAAAAAAGCATCGCGCTTGCAAAAGATGCGATGCACTCGTTGGCGTTCGTGTCGTACGATCGTGAGGCACAAACGTGCGAACACAATCGCACAGCAAAGGTTTGCGATGCGATGGCATTTTTTTGTAGCGCGTAAGCACACGTTCGCGATCAATTTCCACCACTGCCTGCCACACGATATACGCATGCAAAATGGTCATTGGCAGAGGGAGCTCTCAGTTAATAACTGTGGAAGTGCTCATAGAACACTAAGCTGAGAAGCAGGCTTTGTCCCAATGAGGACGTTACGCCAAGAAGAGAGAGAGTATATTATATGTACAGTAATGTTCCGATTTCATCACGCCCTCCGCGCATTAGTCGTTTATTTATTAATTTGCTGTTACATTTGAGGACAACTGTTTTCCCTCTTCTTCAAGATGGGTATTCAGCGTGTTTTGCAACGTTAAAATTATTGAAATGGGTATAGATGTTGAAGGATATTTCAAAGCATTATTGAAAAGGGGCGTGATTAAATTGTTTAAACAGATGTCGCTGATGGTACGGTGGCATGACTCTCTGCACTTAGCACTTCTGGCAATTTCTCAGTTGTTGTCGTTTTCGAACTTCCTGCGCTCTGCTTTACCGATGATATACAGTTGGTTCGTTTGTCAAAGTCTAGACGGCAGGACGTGCGAATGCGTAAATTTGTATTCAATGTGGACATTTGGGCATAACCAGTCTCTTTCAGTTTATCTATGGTGCTTTCGGTGAGATTTCGTAACGCTTTTGAACATTTTTTTTTCATCAAACGGTCTACAAGAGAGCGTTGAGTTGAAGACCTTTGGAAAAGCGACTGTTCATGTTGTTCGTTAGATTATAATAAACAAAATCACTTATTAGTTTTTATTGACTAGTTTGGTGTTGTTTGCTTGGCTGAAAAAAAAATACTATAAAATTTTTAATATCCATAGCGGTAGTATTTTTTTGCTTTTTCGTGAGCATTGTCATGGTATGTATACAGACAAACAAACGTAACACTGACGAAATTTTCATTGACCACGCCTTTAACGATCACTTTGAATCTTGGTTGTGGCTTTCATAGCCAGAAGAGCGCCCATCGTTTTTCTTTGCGTTTGACGCTTCACACTAGCGCCTTCTGATGACGATATTGCACAACGCAGTGTTTCGTGAAACATTTCCACCAGGTGGTGGTAGTGTGAACTGGGCGATGGATTTTCACGAAAATTGTTCTAGGCGTTTCGTCTGTTTGTCTGTGGTATGTACCTCTCATGCATTTGTTGTTGTTGAAGTTACTCGCATTCTTCCGATCATAAAGTATGTTCTCTAAGAGGTATTTTTTTTGCAGATAAACTAGACGTATACGCGTATTTTTGATCACAAGACTGGATCGCGTCTAAGTTTCAAATAGTAATTATGAATAATCAAACAAAAATATCATGAAAACAACTTGTTTAATTCAGGCGGTAGCTTTTACAATAAAATCAGCATCAAAATATAATTCTCGAAATAATTTACACAGAAAAAAAATTGTTTTTTGTTACTAAATGTTGAAATTGTGAAGTGTTTGAAATGTCATAACTTTTTTGTTTATCAGTTTACCATCACCAAAATTTTATGGTAGATAGCTGATATAATGGGCCATTTCCCCTAAAAAAATGACGTTGGTAAAAAGATAGGGTTTTGAGATATTTTAGTTTTTGTGACAAAGATCATATTTTTTTAAAGTAAAAAAATAAATTTTTTACAGTGTATATTTTCTAAGGAATCATCATTTAGTTATCTAACTTTGCTGAAAAATTCATAACAATCGAACAATCCGTTTTTGCTGTACAGCTTTTAGAATATTTTTGAACTATTTTCGCATACACCCTTTTGAAAAGTTAGTCGTGAGAGAATATGAAGGTTTAATATCGAAAAATGGCGATTTAGATGAAATTGAAAAACTGTGCAAAGTTTCAGATATTTTTGAAATGGTCGCTCAGGATCGACTGACATGACCCCGTGGAATTCCTCATATAATGTTGTGGTGTTAGCCCATAGTTCTCGCGCGCACTTCAGTTCAATTAATGAGTTATTTAATCATTAGTGAGTGTAGTATGAATGATTAATTATATATCTACCCCATGGCTTTTTTTCGCAAGACTTCACCAATCGCACCGACACTTGCATGGCCTCACAGAGGCTGACCACCACCAAGATCTGAACCACAAGAGTTCGAAATTTGTGCGAAGGAGTTTTCACGAAGATGATTGAGACATGTTTGTCTTCCAGATCACGCAGGTGGTCAGTGTAGAAATCTAGAATAAGCAATCAAATATTCAAATTTCCGGCTCTGTTATGAATGACCTGGTATAGCTGTGTGCGACTTGTTTTGAAACACAGATAGGCGGAGATCGGCGCGGCAGCGTGTAGCAATCGTAGCAATATTTAGTTGTTTGGCATACACCAAAACATGAAAAGAACAGTTAGAGAGTGTTTCCAGATAAGCGCACGTTTCACCTTTTGCAGTGTCCACAGAGCCATGTTTGGATTCCCTTAGTTTTTTCGGTCCACCAGTTTTATATTTGTAATTCAATCTCCTTGATCGAGACTTTATGAATTATTCATACGCGTGTGGTTAAGCCGAGCACCGCACTCTGGGTCCTCCGGCTAACAACAGTCATCGCGGTGTAGATCGTGGTAGTCGTTCAAATGAATTGCCCAGATTAGCATAATGATCTCGGAGAAAGGGGACACGGTGAGGCGACAAACGTTGATATGGCAGCGATATACCCAAGAGGCGTCTTCACCCTATCCGAGCAGATTAGCATCATCGTGTGTCCTCCTCGGAGCGCATTCGCCAGCCACGAGATGCAAATGTTCCACGCTTGCACTTTTTGATTTCACCACACGGCCCACTCGTGTAGATGGTGGCATGATCGTAAAATGTAGGATTATCAGCTGAAAATGGGTACGAGCGCCACACAAACCCACTGGCGATCGTGGGTCGTTGAGCGATGAAGGATATGGGGATATCATCTTCATCTACGACGAAAACAAATGACTAGGCACAAAAATGCAAATCTCCTGTCGGGTGACATATGGCATCGTAGTTTGAAAGAGAAAGTTACGGTAGGTTACGAAAAAAAACTCTCGATTAGGAAGATCACTTTCTCAATGTTATCTTAGGATAGGTTACAGGAAAACAGAAACTATTAGCAGATGCGGAAATACAGGTAATATTTTAGATAGAGTCTCGTACCATTTGGGACGGTGTACCTATTTTGGGCACTTGCCGCTATAACTAAGTCAATTTCAAACCGATTGATTTGAAATTTTGTGCCGTACAGTACCTATCTAACTCTGTTCAAAAATTCAAATCAATCGGTTAGAAATTGACTTAGTTATAGCGGCAAGTACTCAAAATAGGTACACCTGCCCAAATGGTACAATACCCTACTTTAATGAGCATTAATTGTTGATGATCCGTTGATGTAAGATATTTTTTGTATGACGTGAAAATCAAAAGCAAAATCTTTACATCGGATAAAAACTACGTAACGGTACAGGGTAAGGAGAGTCTTATCAAAGTTTTGTGTACTATACAAAAACAACATAAACAATTACAATACTTCCCTCACTACAATTGTGAAAAATGTCAACTTTGTTACCATTACACTAGTTTACAGCATTTTTGAACTCGGTAAGCTGATGATCATTTTTGGTGTAGAATCATGCCCTGAGTTCGAAAACGTGAAGGAAAAAAATTACAGTAGAGCGGAAATTTTTTCGACTTTCCATACAAGGTTGATGATTTGAAATCGATTTTTGTTCTATTTTTAAGCAAAGTCGCTCACTTCATACACCTCATTCTCCGTAATAAATGCTCCGATTGAGCTGAATTTTTTACTGTATCTTGCCTACATATGATATGTCAAATAAACGTCGAGAAAGAATTTTTAAGTTGTTTTTTTCTTATTGAAAAAAAATACATTTCTTCAAAAAATTTAGGGAATTTTACTAAAATTTAAGAAGATTGTCCCTAAAACTCGCCAATATCTTGAATTTTCATCAATCTGACGCAAAACCTGTATTCAGATGATCGAATGGTATTGTATTCAGCTTTTAATTAATTGAAAAAGATTTAGAATTGGTTGAACAAAACGCAATATATTTGAATTTTAGCAAATTACATATTTTGAAAAGTTGCAAAACTCGATATTGAGCTAAAACTCAAAAACTGTTCTACTTAAAAAATTTTGAAGGTCGGTTTCGAAATCAGCACTAAATTGTGCTTCAAAAATTTTGGTCGTTGACAGAAGTTCACGACTTTCGTTTTATTTTGTAAACTTGTGTTATCTATATAAATAAAAATGGAATGGTGTTTGTATGTCACAAATAGGCTCGGGAACGGGTCAACAGATCGACATAATTCTTTCACTGTTGCATTCCCCCAGGGCTCCGACGTGTTCGTACGAAAAAATAATTTGGAAAAGTGACCGGGAAGGCAAGAAAAACGGGAAAATCAGAAATTCCATTTTGAGGGGCATTTCTTCATGGTACCGGATGTCAAAAAACAGAGTAGGCAGGCAGTACGACATTTGCCGGGACTGCTAGTTGTAAATAAATTCCAAAATGCTAGGGAAATACCTACTGACTGGTAAACTAGAATTTATTCGCTTACTAGTTGTCCTGATAAACGTTGTACTGCCTGCCTACTGTTTTTTGACATACAGTTCCAAAAAGAAGGGCCCAAAATCTGTATCACTTTCGTGTTCAAAAGAAATCGCAATTCTTTTATCAATTCCTGGCAGAATCTTTCAACAGTTACTGCCATTTGAACTGTAATTTCTTAACAACTGTGTACTGCCATCGAAGAAAAACAGCTCCTTGAGTGATTCCTGAAAGAAATTTTTCACGCATCAAGATAGGCCGAGAAATTCCTTTTGATCTGTAAACAGCCCTTATAGGAGCCCCCTTTCCAAAGACTCCTCTCTCTCAGACCTTGATAAGAACCATCCCCATTCAAAAAAAAACCCTTCATTCCAATTATAACGTCAATCGATCCAGTAGTTTCCGAATTCATAAGGGTCTGCGTCTGGCAGGCAGAAAGACAAAAATTAATTTTTATATGGACAGTCTGTGTTGTCTTGTTCCTGGTAAGCTTTGTTGAACCGTTCATTTGCGATACCATCCTTTCTTACCAGCTGATTTGTTGTTTTAGAGCTGGTTGATGGCAGCCTCAAGTAGTTCCCTTTGCGTAAGAGTTGGTTAATTCTGCCCTTCAGATCATCATCGAAGTGCTACTTTCACCTTTCAATCACCTCACATTCGTTTTTATTTCTGGACGGTACCTACCAAGCCGCTGCTGGATGCGTTGATCCTTGATAGAACTTCCGAGTCTATTGCGAACGTTACCGCAGGATTATTTCATCATAGGCTCAGTGTACCAGTTATGGCTATAGTACCTCAAATTCGCTATAGTCGATTTTTTAACCTTCAATAATGCATATCAAATTGTGTGAACAACAGATCACGTTCACAAAAGATGATTGCTATAATTTAAACGTAACAATTTGCCCAAATTACGATAGAAATAAATCATTCTCCTTGATTTTTCGGCTTCCTTTAACCCTATTTTGCCATAGTGTACCAGTTATGGCTAATCCCATAAGGAATGCATGTAAATAGTGCGAAGTGGAACTCAAATTAACAAATGTGTCCATAACTGGTACAGGGTTCCTATCATTGGCACACGCCGAAATAAATACTAAAAGTAGTTTTGGACCCGTTTCTATATTTTCACTACAAAGTATGAAAACTAATCAATCATTTGACATATTGATGACATTCGACGGTCTTCTTCTTATTTTTGTAGAAATAGTTCTTCTTAGGTAGTGCGATAACTGGTACATGCACCCTACTCCTATTTTTCGAAACGGCGTTTTTCACGTTTTTTTAGCGGATTAGAGGAGCCCAGACGTACTCGTACCGGTGAAATAATCCTTGAGTTCAAGAAGGAGACCACGTGCAAGGGTAAATATCTGGCAGAGTAATCCTTAGCGAGATAGTTGTGGTGGAACGCTTACCAATAGAGAGTATTCATGTACGGCCCCTTCTTCTCGAAGTCATCCCTAATGGGCGTACCGCGAAGGTAACGAAGAGAGAGAATGAGTTTTTAGTGGGTCGATCCCCACATAACCCAAGTCTTGGGTATCTGATCAGCAGATTTTCTCATTCTATAAAAAAGGCCAGGCATCCCTGAAGTAATCTACGCCTACGACCTCCTGGAGTGGCGCGTGAGTCATTTTTTTGATATTAACGAAACTTTTCATTCCGATATTTTGGGGACTAAGTAATGCAACGCTCGGTCAGTTGGTTGTAAGTAGAGTGTTACAACCAGACAGCTAAAATTAAACATAGTTTGCTCGGGTCTATCCATACTTGAATAAAACACGAATTGTCACATGTGATGATTAGACGGTGTAACTAGTTGTACTTATTTGCCATATTGTTGTCTTACCTACAATCGGGGGTTATTAGAGTGTGTGGGCGTCAGAGTGGTAGCCGTGTATGGCTCGGCGATCGTTGGACATCGTAGCCAGCGACATACCAAATGCGCTACCGTATCAACACAAAAACTTAAATGGAGTACCGTCCACCCCCGTTGGTTTGAACGACACCTCATGCAAACCAACGGGGTTCATTTTTTAATTTGAACTTCTAGTAACCCTGTGGGCATCGAAAAACACACAGATGGCAACCCTTTTTGCTGTTTTGTTTTGATTCTGCGTTCTCCGTTCCATGAGCAGAATGACGATTGAACCTGAGTGCTGCGAATAGAAACGGTTTTATTTTTCAAGCTAGCCAACACACACCTACACACTCCCGGCACACAGCACGGAGACAAATTTCGTTCGTTTGAAACAAAAATATTCATGTTTATTCGGTAAACTGATAAAATATTTAAAATTAAAATATAATTTTTTAAAACTAACTCAATTACATATTGATTTCTTCAATACTCATTGAAGAACCCCCCGTTCCGCCGTCGAGAACATAAATAAAACAAACAAGTTCCAGCTGCAGCACCAAACAAGATTTCCTCTTCAAAAAAAGTCAAGTTTCACCAAAAGTTTCCTCGAAATCCCATTGATTTCGGGAGCGTATGTTATCTACATGATGTTGGCATTGAAAGTGCCACGCGGGAAGTGGATTTTCCTCGAAAAGGAAATGTCTTAGTAAATTTAATTGGAAAACAAATATTTTTTTTCAGTCACACTGGAAATACACACTGGTGTCAAAGCGTAATATCAATCATATTTTAGTCTGATTAAGTTTTTAACTATTCTTCCAGCATAAAAGAAGAGCTGTAGAAAATTTCATTGCAAAAGGATGAATTTTAAATTATTGACAAATTTTTGGAAATTTCGTATCGTCTCCATACTAGCGCATGTTGCAAACTTTAAACTCTATTTTGTACAATGCCTATTTTTGTCGAATGTGACTGTCAGTGCTGAAAATTTCATTTCGGCATATCTAAATTCAATCATCTACAGCTCATTCTAGAAGCTGAATCTGAGAATATGGTTTATAAAAACTTGTGCGGCTAGATCAGTTGTGCAAGAAAGTCACGGAAAAATCGTCATTTTTCGAATATTTAAGGTAAATGTCACGGACTAACTTTGAAAAATGCCAAATGATATTCACCGTGAATATCATTGGCATTTTTCGAAGGTAGTCCGTGACATTTACCTTAAATATTCGAAAAATGGCGGTTTTTTCGTGACTTTCTTGCAGAGATGGTCTAGCCGCACAAGTTTTTCATAAACCATATTCTCAGGTTCAGCTTCTAAAATTAACTGCAGGTGATTGAATTTAGACATGAAGAAATGAATTTTTCAGCACTGGTGACTGTTATGCAGTTATGGGCAGAATAGCGCTCAAGTTTGTATATGTTGTCGCGTCTTTAATTGTAAATATTATACGATCACCTGACGTGGGTGGTCGATTGTTTGCTTTCCGCGTGATGCGAACAATAGAACTTCCGTCTGTATATTTTGTTGCTTCTTTTGTAGCACATATTGAGCGACCACCTGACGAGGGTGGTTGGTTGTTTGCTTTCCGCGTGAAGCGAACAACATCACTGTAGTCTGCACGGCATGCTTCAACTTCAAAAGATCTTATTACTTATCAAAGTGAATCCTGACCCAACGATACCTTCCCTACTAACAATCACTCCTTCCTGCAGCCTTTGGTGGAGACGTGCGGTAAACGCCAACTTTCACATAACAAAGGTTGCTATTAACATTCCTTCCCTCTTCCAACCTGACTGCAAGGACGTGGCCGGCGCCGTTATTGGACCGTTAAAGAGAGCCTCTGAAGCGTGCACAGTGAGAATGTTGACCACTCCCAGTCAATTATTCAGTTGATCCATTGTGCAACTGTCATTGGTTCGGGTCAATCACGGAGTAGCAACCATAGATATGTGCAGTCAGTCTAAGCTAAGCTTAATTGGAAAACAAATATTTCCGTAGGGCCGACCTGCCACAAAAAAAAAACAAAAAAAAAATACATTTGTTTCTAACATTACCTGTCAAAAGATGCATGTTTGTTTCAAAAATGGATTGAATTTGCTTCAAATGTGACGTTCGATTTGCTCCAAACAGTTTTATTTTTGTTGCCACAACAAACTGACATTTTATTTGAGTTAACCTGAAATATTTTTGATTTTACCATGCTTTTTTCTGCGTGAGCTTGTAAACACGCACGAGCGTTTAATTTTCTTGCAACCACCTCTCTCAGCTCGGTTGTCAAATACGCCATCGCGACGCTGTTCGGAAATGGTAAACATGATCAATCCACCATTATTCCAATTTTGTTCTCGTGTTCAAAGTTTATTATTTTCCATTCGCGATAGAAATTTTGATGGATAGTTTTTACAAAATTAGCTAAACTAGGCTCAAAATAAATGTTTATCCTTCTCCTCGCTTTCCAACGGCTTGACAGCGGCAAGTTTATTTATTTATTTTATTTATTTTATTAATTTGGAGATATCGTGACAACAATTTTGATTATATCCGCAGCACCTAGATAACAATACTCTTCAATCAATCACACAGGTGCCACAAAAGTTCAGCCTATTGGACGCAGTGGCTTAATTTCCCCAACAGGGAAGGAAAAAAAATCACACTGGTTCATCAAGGTTTAAGAGAGCATATTGAATCAGTCCGCGAGACTCAGGTTTGAACCATTTTTAGTTTGAACGATGTGCAGATTAGAGGGGGTCAAATTAAAAAGTGTTCAGATTAGATGAGGTCAAACCAACGGGGGTAGACGGTAAATCATATCGAAACCTGATCATAAGTGGAAAAACCCAAATTAAACCAACCCAAGCGGCACACATGTCACAAAGAAGTGACGACAGCGCAGGTTTTTGGTTGTACAAGAGCTACATTCATGTAATTCTAACTCAAAGGCGAAATAACTTGAAAATGACTCGTGTACAACCAAAAACCTGCGCTGTCGACACTCCTTTGTGACTTGTGTGCTGCTTGGGAATTGGGTTTCCGTTGTGTTTTGGCCAAGTTTCCATGTAATGGGGCACGTTCGGTGTAGTACTAGATTTGTAGTAATGAGCTGAATTTTTGTATGGTGAGAAGGTCAATTCTCCGTTTCTGCAATGAAATGGTGCAAAAAGCGTGGGTATTATAATTCCTTGCCTAATTTGATGCTGCTTGAGCAAAACGTTGGATAATTATGTTGTTTATGTTGCAAGAAATGGAGAAAACAACAACACTGTTGCCCAAAGTTTTGCTCAAACAGCATCAAATTAGGCAAGGAATCATAATACCCACGCTTTTTGCATCATTTCATTGCAGAAATTGAGAATTGACCTTCTCACCATACTAAAATTCAGCTCATTACTACAAATCTAGTATTTCACCGATCTGTCCTATTGTTTGACAGCTAAGCAGTGTCCAAATGTTTTTATCAAGCTTATAAGAAGAGGTTTAGTGAAGCTGAATTTTAGCCGTTTTCTCTGATATAACTCACAGCGCGTGCAAGTTTTGACCGTAAAAAGTGAATGAAATTGATTATCAATCAATTCAACCATGCAGTTTGTTAAAGAAGGTTAATGTTGTTGTTCTGTTTAGTTTAAACTAAAACAAATTGACGTTAAATTTTCCATGCAATATATGAAAAATAATGAAAAAAAATATGTGATGGAATCTTTTACCGTACATTCAAAATGTACGGGAAATCTTCTTTTAGTGTATGATAAAACTATTGTTCTTCTTTCAAATGCAGAAAGAAAACCTTCCGGATGTTTCCGGTTTCAAAAGTTGCAGCACTTTGGACAAATCGTGATAATTATGATACAGTGTATCAAACAATTGTCCGTACAGCATTTTTTGGTCAAAATAATTTTTCATTCAAATGTTTATAACTTTTTTATACGTCAATCAAAAACGTTGAAATTCTGACCAATCATGAATCATATATTAATGCTCCTTTGATAAAATTTTGAGCGAGATCGAATAAGTTTACTGAAAGTTATAGAACTTTTAGTAAAACTTATCAGATTTTGAACACATTTTTAAAACATTATATCTCACTCTGTACTCGATGAACTTTTTTATTTATTTTTTGTGTTACAGTTTATACCTTAGGCTTTCATATGCAGCTTCGTTTGAGGTTTTATATTCACTACAAAAAATATGAAAAATCTGTATATGTTCAAAGTATTATTTGGAAATTTATCATATTTTGATCAATAAAAGTGCCAAGTATTTTCACCTTTTTTACTCTCTCGTAATGCAATATTTTTATACAGGACCTACTAAACTACATATGAAGAGTAGGTCCTATGCATTTTTCGTTCAGTTAATGTACTTTTATTGGTGGAAAACGTTTGGCACATTATATGTCCAAAATATGGTAATTTTTGAAATATCGTCAACCACAGACAAACAGACGTAACACTATTTAAAACGGCTTGGCACATGCATTTAACAATCAATTCAAATTTCATTTGATTTGCGCGATCGTTCCACCAGATGCGCTAGTGTTCGATCGCTTTGACGTTTGCCAGTGTACACATTGCTGAATGATGCAAACGAAAATTACAGGCAATTTGTGTAGTAGTGTGCGTGTCAGCCAAACGTCAAACCGAAATCCATCATGGCCGACAGTGTCGCACGCGGTTCTACCAACAGGTGGCAGTGTGCTCATAAAAATGACACCGGGCAAAAATTTTTGATGAATTTCCTCTAAGAGTTACGTCTGTTTGTCTGTGCGTCAACTTTATAAGCACATTTTACATATTTTTTGTAGTGAATATAAAACCTCAAACGTAGCTGCATATGAAAGCCTTAGGCTTAAGCTGTAACACAAAAAAAAATGAAAAGGTTTCATCGAGTACATATTGAGATATAATGTTTTAAAAATATGATCAAAAATCTTAAAAGTTTTACTAAAAGTTCTATAACTTTAAAAAAACTTATTCGTTCTCGCTCAAAATTTCACCAATAGAACATTAATATATGATTCATGATTGGTCAAAATTTCAGCGATTTTGATTGACGTATAAAAAAGTTATAAACATTTGAATGAAAATTATTTCGACCAAAAAATTGATGTACGGACAATTGTTTGACACTGTATTACTTGCCTATAAACACTATTTGGCCCTCTCAACGTATTTTTTGCTGGAAACTAGAATTCAACGTTAAAAGCCGTTGAAAGCAAAATAAGAAGTTTAAAATCGGACAGCTGGTTAAAAAGCTGTGATTAAAAAAATAGTTTTGAAAAATCTTGTTTTTTGTTTTACAATCATAAAGTTGGTCACCCTAATGACGAATTAAAAAAAAAACGGATCTAATTATTTTCGAAAAAGACAAAACCACCAAGCATCACGATGTTCGGAGACACACTACATAGATCGATTTTCTATGGAATGGTTCTTCTTCTTCTTCTTCTTTTTGGTGTAACGTCCTCATCGAGACAAAGCCTGCTTCTCAACTTCTATGAGCACTTCCACAGTTATTAACTGAGAGCTTCCTCTGCCAATGACCATTTTGCATGCGTATATCGTGTGGCAGGCACGAAGATACTCTATGCCCAAGGAAGTCAAGGAAATTTCCTTTACCGAAAAGATCCTGGACCGACCGGGAATCGAACCCGTCACCCTCAGCATGGTCATGCTGAATACCCGTGCGTTTACCGCCTCGGCTATATGGGCCCTTAATGGAATGGTTGTATTATTTAAAAAAAAATCTTGTTGAAATCGGTTAGATTGGTCGTTTCTCACTGCTAGGTGAATTTATTGTTATAAAATTCATTGAAAACTATGAAACACGTTTCATTACTAGTTTAGGTTGCGAAAATACGTCAAAATAATTTTGAGCGGTTTTGATGTACTAGGTGCTCCACTGTGCAACGGTGGCCCACCATCTCTTTTAATCGCAAGCCCTATTTCGTCACTGTGGTCATCATAGGTCATCATCATTGGTTTCGGCTCGTTATCTCATGTCGACTTTCGGTTGCTTTTGATTTTTACAACTGGCTCGAAAGGCCGGACACTAACATCCTGAGCTTCAGGAATAACATCACATTTATGCAATGTTTTGCTAAGAGTTCCTTGATGGCACTAGAACCATGATCAGATGCTCCTAAAATGAAGAACACAGGTTGTTATAAGTCTCTCAGTACGCAGGACGTATTGCCGATATGAAGAAGATCTAACTGTACATACTGTCCTATCATTGAAATTGTTCTCCTCTCTGTTGTCAATATCCATGCTATAACTGGGACGAATGTCCAAACACAAGCAAACCTTGGATGATTTTTCCTGACATCTCACATCAATGTAGATGAGAGATAAAACCCATCCGTGGCATTAATTTTCCCCCAACCCAAATTGATCGATCCAGCATATCATCTCTGAACACTCCCCCACCGCGCTGGGTTCAGCTCTGCCATTCTGGCGCTGTACATTGCATAATGAGGGAACCGATCAACACGACACTGCCGCCGGCCGGCTATGATCGCTAAGCGCTTAGCTAGTGTATAGATTGGGCAAACAGTTGAGCATTTGCTACCGAGATCATTGTTGTGTAGGGCGCCTTTATGAATCAAAGTTTTTTTTTGTCCCGGAACTCTGATGGACGCCAAGCAGAAGCTCGGGAATATCTTCAATCTCACCTGACCTATGTAGAAGAAGAAGAGCGCGAAGCAAGTTCACTATAATCGGGGAAGATCATGTCTAACACGACCTAAATGTGTAATTGCTAGCGAGCCATATTACGGGAGGGACGGCATTGGAGTCATTCTGTGCACAGTAGGACAAAGTAGTTGCGATACCTCGGACAATAATAATAACGATGTCTAAAATTTCTCGATGTTGGCATCATAGATATGTACTCTCACATAGATACCACCAATGATGCTATAAATGACTGATCCTGTCTAGATGTCCACTAGTATGGGACACGCTTATATGGAAAAAATAAATCCTCGCTCCAGTCGACTTTTTAGATCCCATTCAGGTCCCATATGAACTGTACAAAATTTCAGCGCAATCGGTGAAACTATAATTTAGCGCAACCGGTTCAAAGTTTGCTTAGGATTTACTATGGGAAAAGTTACACTTTCAAACAAAAAATCCTAGAGGTCACCCTTTGTCTCTTTAATTCAAATCAATCAATGCTTCTTGTAGAAAAATCATTTATGAAACTTTCCTTCGAAGACCGCAAAACGATTGGATGCTTGTGGAAAAAGTTATTGATTTATTACCGATTAGTGATCCAACGAACGGCTTTTTGTTTTGTTTTATCAGCAGCACTGCTGCTGCCGTTGTTGCATGGGGTGGTGGGAGGCATCACCACCCCCAGAGACAGCAACAGCCAAGGCAGCAGCTATAGTGCTGCTAATAAAACAAAACAAAAAGCCGTTCGTTGGATCACTAATCGGTAATAAATCAATAACTTTTTCGACAAGCATCCAATCGTTCTGCGATCTTCGAAGGAAAGTTTCATAAATGATTTTTCTACAAGAAGCATTGATCGATTTGAATTAAGGAGACAAGAGACGACCTCTGGGATTTTGTATCTGAAAGTGTCACTTTTCCTATAGTAAATTCTATGAAAACTTTGAACCGGTTGCGCTAAATTATAGTTTCACCGATTGCGCTAAAATATTGCACAGATCATATGGGACCTAAATGGAATCAAAAAAGTCGACTGGAGCGAGAATTTGATGTTTGTCCCATACTAATGTCCACATCCTGGTCTAGATCGTATTAGCATTAGAAACTTTAACGAATAACCATCAAAGCTTTATCTGAAACTTCTAGGAGACAATGTTAAAATGAAGACTTGCCAGGCACAAGCATACAGATACAGATTCTACTGTTTGGCCATCTTTCTCCACGGGAAGTCCCATTATGCACTGCAGTGGATAATATTTGATATTAGCGCACACGATTTAGCACCATCACGAAGTGTGAGATGCGCGAGTGAGTGGAGATTTCAGCAGCAACAATCTACCTACCTACAACTGGCACGCCACGCGGGAGGAGAGCATGGATAAGCCGTTGATGATAATCGGCGGCAACTTCAGCAGCGCACAACCTCTCGCCTTGCGCGCGCGCATACGAATCAAATGCCGCGCGCTACATGTCTTATTATAACGGTAAGGTATTTTTTCGTCTTTTGAACAATTTCCGCACAGCCAAGCCACCACAGTAATCGTGTGGTGGCTGTGCAGCACCATTCTCAACGCTCACCACAAATTGATTGTTTAGCTTTTTGTTGGTCTTTTGTTATGTGACCTGGTTTTCTTGGTTGAATCATTTGAAAAGGTTGTTTTTTTTTTGGTTGGAGATGAGAAGAAGTCCCGAACTGAAGGTCAGAGGTTTGATAGGTAAATTTGTAGTAGGGGGAGATCCGCATGAATCGGTGCTGAATTATCATTGTATTAGAAAGACCGGTGCTCAATTGATCAACTTTGCAGCGCCAACCGTCATTTGGTTTTTCAGATTAGAGCCCTTGAAATTCGAGGTATGGCTTCGTTGCACCTTAATCAATTTCGCTTGTTCGCCGTAGCTACTGGCAGTTTTTTTATTCTCTTTACTGTTTCGGATTAGACGGGCTTGATGGTCTAGTGACTAAGTACAGCTCCTGACTCATATGCAGAAAGTGCTGTGTTTAATCCCTGGCTCGTTCCTTTCCTCGTACTTTGTATATTTCTACCTATTTTCTCTTTCTTCTCTACATAATAAATAAACATCTTATGTATATTCATGTATTCGTAGCCATCGCTACAAGTTATGCAACCAAGCGAACTGTGCCTCATCATCTTTACAGTGATTTTCACTTCACACAATCTATCACTTTACACCTGGCATCCATGCACTAATGCGTGTAACTTGTGCCAAAAATAACCATTTCCTAACAACGCTCCGACTTAGTGCAGACGAAGAGACTCAACGGCCTGAAGTGTGCAAGCGATGGCAATCATCAAGTCCGATGTCAATTATTCACAGGTCCGGGTAAACGTATATGTTTGCCTGTATTTGTCGATAAAAATATGTAAACAAACCGATCAGCTGATCGCGACGTCACGTTCGCTAGAAAATTTGTTCGCAGCTTCTGGAACGTGACGTCACCTTCGGCAACTTCGTGCGATTTCGGCTTGCCGAAGTTGACATGACACGACTACTACTTCAAAATTATCATATCACCAACACCACTTTGCCCGATGGGCCTAACCTGGTGAAATTTAGAACATTGCATCAAGTCCTCCCCCTTCACCACATTGACCGGCTACCTGACGTAGCAGGTGCCACTCTCGTCTAAGAATAGAAGATCACCAACGCACACACACTGAAAATGCCTGTTTAGTCCCATTGGTCGATTGTGTAACTGATCCTTCGAAACTGGAGTAGCAACTACGGGCGGTCACGCTCTCTTTACAGTTTTTGGATTATTTTTCATCTTTCTAAAGTTACAAACAATTTACGCTGGTAGTCGATTAGCAATTATTCACACTGATAACATCTACGGTATGAGCACAGGCAATCTCAGCACATTCAGTAACGTGTTCTAGGTTGAAGCAATAAGAAGCTTTTTTTGGCACAATTATTATCGACTAAGTAAAATGAAGACGTGGGTGATGGTTTTGCTTCTCCTGTTTCAGATTCAATATCAATTACAGGAAGCGATTCCAGACAATCCTGTCACCAGATCTCGAACGCAATATAAGCCAAAGTTTTCTTACGATCAATTTTCGGGAGACCGTTTGGTTCCATTCGTACTACTTGAGGAGGACGATGAATGAATGACACATCCCAGTGTTTCCTCATACTCCAATCACAGTGGCAAACTTCATCAGACCAATCCAACCAAGTGAAATCATCAGGTCTTGCCCAGCGGTATGCCTTCACCAGTCTCCGTAATTGCTGGTCGTTTGAAGTTGATTTGAATTTATATGCAGATCTTTTCCAGCTCGACAAATCTTACTCTCCGGTTTTTGTGTGTGGGCCGATATCGTGCGGATTAACAGTTCTGTTCCCTGGTAGGACGGTGGAACGGACAGGAAAAAAGTAGTCTACCGAACCGACCGATCCAGCCTTTCCCGACAATCTGAAGTTGTTTGACAAGAGAACCAGTTCGACTGCGGAGCTAGAGCTGGATATCAGCAGCACAGCGAGACTACGTGGTGACACCGGGCGGCAGTTGTCGTCGTTGTCGTCTTGTCGTCGACGACCGTCTGCCTGCTGAAATCACGAGCAGCCAACTTCTTGGCTATTTCCGGGTTTAATGAGTCTGATTTTCTGTGCTTGTGCAGAAAAAAAAGGAAAAAGTCGAAGACGAAAAACCATACAAGAGCACGAGCATATCGGAGTTTCTTTCCAGAAGTACGATTTCTGGGGGTTGAATAAATGTCTAAAATATCACTAGTTTACAAAATAAAACGAAAGTCGTGAACTGCTGTCAACGACCAAAATTTTTGAAGTACAATTTAACGCTGATCTCGAAATTGCGCTTCAAAAAAAATTAGGTGAGCGGTTTTTAAGCTTTAGCTCAATATCAAGTTTTACTACTTTTTAAAATATGGAATTCACTAAAATTCAAATATCTTGCGCTTTGTTCAACCAATATTAAATCTTTTACCATAAATTAAAAGCTGAATACAATACCATTCGATCATCTGAATACAGGTTTTGCGTCAGATTGATGAAATTCAAAATATTGGCGAGTTTTAGGGACAATCTTCTTAAATTTTAGCAAAATTCCCAAAATTTTTTGAAGAAATGTGTTTTTCTCAATAAGAAAAAAAAATTTAAAAATTCTTTCTCGACGTGTATTTGACATATCATATGTATTGCCGTGAATCGCATATCAGTCCCATCTTTGCTGGATTTCCTATGCAAACGGGACAGATATGCGATTCACGGCAGTGTAGGCGAGTTACAGTAACAATTTCAGCTCAATCGAAGCATTGATTATGGAGAATGAGATGTTTGAAGTGAGCGACTTTGCTTAAAAATAGAACAAAAATCGATTTCAAATCATCAACCTTGTATGGAAAGTCGAAAAAATTTCCGCTCTACTGTATCTTTTTTTCCTTCGCGTTTTCGAACTCAGAGCATGATTCTACACCAAAAATGATCATCAGCTTACCGAGTTCAAAAATGCTGTAAACTAGTGTATTTAGAGAGCAACTATTTCCAAAATTCATCAAGAATACAATATTTAAATTACATGAAATAATTCACATAATATTATTAATAATATTACGAAAATCCATCTGATATACTTGGGTTTAAGACCCCAAACTGTACCAAAGGTTCGCCGGCATTTCCCGAAGCCCATACAAGCTTTGTTGATTCTGAACTCAATGTGAGGTATCCAGGAAAGCTTGGAATCAAGAATAACTCCAACGTACTTTATCTGTTAAGTCACATCGATTTCAGAATCAAAGAGACCTAAAGGTCGAACGAACGAATTACGGTCTCGCCTTTCCGTGAAAAGAACAATAGATGTTTTACTCGGATTAACCAAAAGGCCGTATTGGCGACACCAACCCTCAACTACCTGAAGGGCGCTTTTCGTCAGGTCGAAAAGGGTGCTGATGCCAATACCAACTAACAAGATTAGATAACCGTAAAAAAAACCATAAATAGGGAAACCGCTATGACACAAAAACGGTGTCAGGGCTCCCTCTTGGGGGCATCCACAAACATTCAATTTCCTAATCGCTGCTTGACGCAGTGTCGGGAAGAGATTTCGGTTTTTGAGCATTTGGTGAATCCAATTGGAAATCATTGGAGATATACCATGGCTTCGTGCCCCTTCCAATATGGCATCGCACACTCGATATCTAAGAAAACACCTAAACAAGATTGCTTTTGAGCGAATGCCTTCTCGATATCGTAACGACCTTGTGTGAAAGAATTACAGTGGACCTACCAGATTGGTAGGCATGTTGGTTCACATGAAAATGCACGTTGGGCAGATGAACATCACGGATATGATGATCCACAATGCGTTCTAAGCATTTCAGAAGAACAGAAAAAAGGTAAAACTGATAGGTCGAAAACTCTTTGCTTCTTCATACGACGCACGATCCACTTTCGCAATAAACTTTACAGTAATATTCCGCAAAGATTTGGGAATATATTGGGAATAACTGCAAACAAGTAGTTTTTTCAAATCATGTTTGAAATAATCAAATCCCTTGTGGAGCAAAATAGTATAACTCTTATCTGCCCCAGGAAATTTGAAAGGAGCAAAGCTATTTAGTGCAGGTCGTCAGGTTCGTCCGAAAGTGTAATATCCACAGTAACCCAAGTAATCCAAGATCCGTACTACTGAGTATCTCAAGTTAATGCCTGAGCTGCTCCAAATGATACGGTGAGCATTAGCATCACTACCAACAATTAGCGGAAGGCCTTTTGAAGTGCAGTATGCGATGAATAGTTTGAAAGCATCCGTAGGGGATGGTTCATCATGCGGTAAATAAATCGAACGTATTTTCTGTTGAGGTTTCCAACGGAAACATCAGTTAACAGCAGAGTTGGTAAAATCTCAAATTCTCAAATCTCATGTTGAGTTGTTTCACGCGCGATTCTTGACTCGCCGAACAAACCGCCGAAAAAAATCATGCATGAGTTGACTCGTAATTTTACTCATTGCTTTATTTCTTGGTCTTCTTATTATTTACAGCGAAGTTTTTACGATTGTATGATAGGATAAGACCAAATCATGCGTACAACAATAAAGAATGCCGTTTAAATTGATTTGGATTCGTTTTACAAGCGAACGAGATTTCGGCGCTTGACTCATGAGAGCGAGACTTTGCATGACAATCTCGCGCGTGAGAAAATGATTCAGAATCGCGCGCGAGTTTGCTCACGCAGGAGCGGTTCATGAGCCAGTCCTGGTTTGGGTACATCACTGTGTTTTTTTCATGATTTCTCGCTGATGACGTCTTTCTTGACATTTGGAAGGAGTCGTTTATGTTTCTGCGTAGCTTACTTTATGGATGAAATAGAATCTGCATAAGGAGAGCAACACGGAACAAACTCACCGGATAATACTATTCGACTGCTTCTCTGTTTTCGTCACTAAATTGTACTACCCTAGCAGGCCCACTAATTGTACTACCCTTCAACCATTTCAACTACTTTTTGCTGTGCATATTCTTTAGTAACACTCGACAACTTCCAGACTAAAATAATAGCATGAAACGAACTCACAAATTTATATATGCAGCATTCCTCTGTTGCTATATCGCTAGTTTCTTGTCGTATTCATATCACATTGGCCTACAAAAACATCACTGCAAAAGGTCAGGGGAAGTGGGTTCACCTAACACAGGGGTTTTCAGAACTTTTAACTCGTGGTGCACTATTTAAAAATACTGCGCGATGCATCAGTCAGGTAATTAGGTTAATTATCAAAGATGCAATTTCAAGTTTGTCAAAAATGTGGATATTCAGGGATTTACTACTCAATGCAGCTCTTAGGTGCATACATTCTTCTTTGGAGTAATTTTCCGGTGCAGATGTTTGTTTTTACATTTCTCATTGCTACGAGTAGAATGGTTGTATGATCTACATTGTTTTCTTACTGGTAAATTTATTGAGAAATGCAAATTTGTAGGCTTTTGTCGAGGTTTTGAAAACATTTTTGGAGAAATTATTGCCAACAGCTTTTTTAATTTATCGAACCTTGCCGAAGTCCTGCATTACTCTTGATAGTTTTATAAGCAGATATCGTGAAGTTGTTTTTTTTTTTAAATTAAATGAAAATTCTAAACAAGATCCTTCAGTTTTGTAAATATGATTGGCATGATCTTTAGGATTTTTTCTTCATTATTTATAATTCATATGGAAGGCAAGTACTGAATAGATTTTGCATTTCGTTGACATATTTTGTAACTCATCTTACGACCGGCATTCACGTTTTGAGATTTCAATTTCGCCGCAAAGATTAAAAAAAGATTGGTTGTTCGTTCGTATTGGAGGTGTTCTATTAATAGTTTTTATTCATTACAACTTCAAACTAAGCTGGACTATGTGCAAATAAATAAATACCAGTGAATAAATAAGCATACAATATATGATTATATGAAAGGGCCTGTCCATAAACTACGTAGACTTTGAAGGGGGAGGGGGGTTTCTGATCAAAGTCTACGGTCCATACAAATTTTAAATTTTTTTTTTTTGAGGAAAGTCTACGATGGGGGAGGGGAGGGGGGGTCTGAGATAGATTTGAGTCTACGTAGTTTATAGACAGCGCCCAAGCTACCCAGACTTTTATAGAAGGGGGTTCGCCAGAGTGTACATTCCAACATTTTATAAGGACGAAACTTACGAGGATGAGGAGGGTCTGAGATAACCAAAACTAAGTCTGCATAGTTTGTTTAGGACAGCGCCAAATAATTACGAAAGAAAAATTGTAGAAACTTATAATCGTCAATATACAGAGCCAACAACTCAACAACTAAAAATGTTCTCCTGGTGCAACATACTATCCGCATATCTGGAAAGCGAACATTTCATGCTAAAACTGTCCAGTGCAGTCGTCCCATGGCGGAGAAAGTTCCGCATGCGAGTGAGTAGGTACCCAGTTGATTAGGGTGACGCTAATTAAGTTGTTTCATACTTGATTCAACTGCAGGCTGCAAAATTGCTGGTCACGGCACGGCTGATCATGTGTGCTGCTGATTCGGAGGAGCATGTGCTGATTGTAGGGAGGCTTTTTTGTGGGGATATCGTCGATGGTGTGGCTAATTGCTGGTTTCGCGAAAAAGATTGAGTAACGCGGGCAACGCGGTAATACCGGGCAATTTCTATTAGCGAATGATGTAGGGGGGGTGGGGGTAAGACGGACATGTTTAGTAAACACTCTATTTTGACAGTGTAAACAATCCGATAATTACAATTTTATCTCCATACTATATACTTCAAGTAAGGTACTTTACAGTCTGCAAGCCGATTTTGCAATAAAATTTGATTTTCCATGACTTTTGAGATAATTAAAAAGTGATCTCCAAATGTATGTTTTTCAACAGTGTGGGTAAGACGGACCGGTAGGGTGGGTAAGATGGACACGTTTGGAAATTCAGCTAATACGCCTCTAATTGTGTTAAATGATGTTTGTGGCCGTTTGTATTCGGTAGATCAATCATAGTAGAATCTAAATTTGGCCTTAAATCTCTTAGCGAAACGTGTTTTTGCACATTTAAATCCATTTTGTAAATTGGAAACCTCCATACACTGATAAACGCCTAACAGTATGCAATGCTCTGGTAATTTTACAAAGTTCAAACTGTTCCAACAACAAAAATTCTAATAAATGGAGTGGTTCAATAGTCATCAACTGATAAGAAGATAAAGTTAATCGTAAAAGAAAGTCAAATTTCAGTTCTTAAGTGCCAGAACTAGTCGGTGGTCCGTCTTACCCACCAAGTCCGTCTTACCCCCACTCCCCCTATTAGTTGAATCAGATGACAGCAGACGCCACGCATGATAATTAATTACATAGGCTACAAGCAATGAATTTGAGCCCTGTGTATTCATGACAAACGATATGATACGTCAAATGGATTATGACGACGCGTTGAATTTCAACATCAATTCCTGTAATCATCACGTGATTGAGCTGTCTCTGATACTGCCCATAACCGCATAACAGTAACATTCGACAAAAGTAGGCATTGGAGAAAATGGAACCCAAAGTTGCAACTTTGAATAGTATAGGAATGAATCGAAATTTAAAAAATTTCTCATAAATTTGTCATCAGTCGTATAGCAATCAAATTTTCTACAGCAGTTCCTGTATGCTAGGGGAATTGTCAAAAAATAAATCGAACCTCAGTATGATTGATGTCACGCTTTAAAGCCAATCTATTTTTCTAGTGTGACTGTTATGCGGTCACATTGCTCAATGAGACAAAATGACTTGGTATTTTTTTCATAAATCCTAGAACAAACTTGATTTTTTTATTCAGGTGGTCGAAAGCACTTGTGATTTGATGATGATCCCCGATATTAACTCAATACCAGCAAAATATGCAAATGTTACAAATATGCAAATGTTACAAATATGCAGTTATGGGCAGGATACTCCTCAATAAAAATTTTGTGGTAATCACTTCGTTCCCACCAAAAGTTACTTAAGAATTTCAAAGCAATATGTCAGAAGTCATCTAACGATTACTTCATCAGGAAGTGGTCAATTACTTTTCGAAGAATCCGTCAAGCCATGTGTCTTCTTCTTCTTCTTTATGGCTCTACGTTCACATTGGAACTTGGCCTGCTTCCATTCAACTTAGTGTTATTTTTATTTCTTCCCCAGTTATTCTTTCTATGCCTGTCATTGCATGAATTTGTATATTGTGAGGCAAGTACAATGATATTCTATGCCCAGGAAGTCGAGAAATCTTTTCCGACCCGAACGGGATCTATCCCACCGTCTCCTGATTGGCGATCCATAGCCTTAACCACTACGTTAACTGCAGACCTTTGCATCTATAAATGATAATACGACGATGCCTATCACAATTTATAAAAACGAATTTATCAAGTATCATATTCGAAACTCGCTGCCTTTAAAGCACGTTGTCTGTAACATTGTTAGTTAAAGAATCTCTTCATATCGTTTTTACCACAATTTCTTGTTCTTCGGCTGTTCGTCCAGATCATCAGCAGGTATCAGCAATAAACGCACAGCTACTCAACAAGATTATGCTGAAGGTTGGTGGGTATGCATCCCGATTCAGTAAAATGATCGACTGGTTTTGAATACTTTTTAGAATATCTTGGACATAAAGAATCTTTGTGTCTGCCATACAGTATACACATGCTATAATTACCACACCCACCTGAGTAAATAAAAATTCAAGCTAAAAGAAAAAAAAAATCTAATCATCAGCAAGTACAACATCACTGCATTCCAGAAAGCGAGAGCAACCTGAATGCAAAATGTGGTCCATTTTCTATTCTTTGCCTCAACCAGCAGCACCATAAAAATTCCTCCGCATCGTCTCCGTGGTGGTAGGTAGTACTCAGCAAGACGGTAGCTCTAGCCTAGGTGCTTACCATTTAGCACAAAAGTGCAACGAAAAATGTGCTCCACTTATGCCTGTACCACCAGTTCAGGAGGATCGGTGTTGTCTTACCATAGACGTGCACGAACTATTTAAACAACGTTGTAGCTTAATTGGCTCATGAGGGGATTGTGCGGTCAGACAACAAGGCACTTTTTGATTGCGGCGGCAGTAACCAACCCATCTCGCCTCGTGATCAGGTTCAAGCACTTAGCCACTTTAACAGGATTGGTATCTTCAAGGGATCGTATAGAATTCTGATAAAATGTTTATTATTGGAATAAAGTTGGAATCTTACGAGAGCATGGGATTGTCAATATTGAATATTTTTAATTAAGACATTAAGATCATGACGCACGAGCATATCTTGTAGTTCAGTGGTCACCAAACTGCGGCCCGCGGGCCGCATGCGGCCCTCGACCAGGTTTTGTGCGGCCCGCGAACTGATTCTGAAATGCATTAGGAAGTGGCCCACTCATAGATTCCAGAATGAAAATCAGAAATTTCACCATATTTTAAAACTTTCATGAGATTGAATATTAATTACTGAAATTTTGCCAATGTCATGGAAAGTTTTTAAAGAAATAAGATTAAGTTCTACTAAGTGTAAAAGACTACATTTTCGAATTTTGTTCCGAAAATTTCCAAAACTGTTGTTAACCTTCGAGCGGTCGCGCTGTTGTATTTTGTACAACACATTAAAAATTCTCGCTTTTTGTACTCCGCATTAGCGTGGTGCTCAAATATGTAATTCGCTCAGGATAAATATAACAAGTTCTCTGTCATGGATTTTCGACTTGTGGCAGAACTCGTCATTAGTAATTAGTTCAATTTCTCGAAAATAAAATTCGAATAATTCCCATTTTGTTTTTTTATCGGCAAAAAAATATAGTCAGCACTTTTACCAGAAAAATTCAATAAAAAAATACAGAATTTTTGCCTACAACTTCTTTTAAAGTGTTGCCTAAACTTTCGAAATTTCGCTAAAAGCTTTAGGGGGGGTATGATACTCTTCATTCCCCTAGCAATACTTTTGGGAGTTTCTCTTAAAATATCTATTCTAAATCGGCTACAAATACTTGCAGAATTTGCTCAGAAAATCATGTCTGCAGGTTTTTCTTCATTGACTTCCTAAGAAATTACGCAAGAAAAACTTAAAAAAAATATCAAGGATTCCTACAATAACCCCGAAAACCCTGAAATTTCTGCAAATCATTCTGAAATTTCTCAAAATCCACGAGAAGTCCCAAATAACATCATGAATCTTGGAAATTGTTGAAAATAAAAATAAATAAATAAATTAATGACTTGCGGCCCGCAGTCTTTTTTCAAAATTCAATTTTGGCCCACATAGACAGTTAGGCTGAGGATCACTGTTGTAGTTTTATGGTTAGTTGAGTTAACGTCTTACGGCAAATGAAGTCACCGAGGTATACTTTTTGCCTACATTTGCAATGAGGCGATTGTGCATTTTCTTGAAAGAAAAAATAAATACAGTAAGTATATTTCAGACAAAAATACAATTACAGAACGATACGCACGAAACATCTGAGCCTAATTAAAAGTAATACCGTATTACCCCGCTAATTCGACAGCGACTGTTATCGGGGGTAAACTGTTAATTCGACAAACTGGTCACCCTACATCACCTTGATTATTGAAATTTGGCAACTCTATTTTTGTTTTTGTTTTGATTTCCGACTTTGTTATGGATTACAATTTCATCAAATATTGTGGTGGTGTGAATGAAAAGCTCGCTCTTTCTACAATTGTTGCCTTCCGCAGTTCATTCCGGTTGGTCCTCAGGTGGTTTGGGTGTCGAATAGCACCAACTCAGAACTTCCGAAAGTAGCGGCTGCAAGAGGAGCTGCAGTGGGTACGGGTATAAGCGCAATATTAAACTGTTTTGCATTTACAGTGTACATGGCTGCGACGTTTGAACACTTTTTAATTCGACATATGTCGTATAAGCGGGTTACAAATTAAAAGTGTCGTATGAAAACGTGTCGAATAAACGGGTTAAGACGGTAGTAGTTTACGCAACAAGGTGCAGAATGAAGATTTTTTCAGCACGAGTCGTACATTTATCCAACGAGGCTTGCCGAGTTGGATAATTACGACGAGTGCTGTAAAAATCGAGTTCCGCACCGAGTTTTGTACAACGTTTTTTGCAATTTCATAAATTACCGCTTGAGGATAGTTTTTAACAAAACTTTTCCATCAAACTATACACTGATGTTCATTGCTATGTTTAAGAAAATCTGAGTATAGCAGGTTATACTGTGCAGATGTCACAATTTTTCAAAACTGCGTCCAGAAATCATCAAGAAGTTGATCAAAACTGAAAACAGTGCTGTAATGGTTCATTACGCAACGCAAATCAGTGATGTAATGAACCATTACAGCACTGTTTATTTGGTGTGGGAAAGCAGGCCTTTTCCTGTCAGATTTGCGCGAGGTAAAACAGCCTATCGTGGGAAGTTATCAAGCCGGCTTCATCGACGGCCGGTCGACTACGGACCAGATCTTTACCGTACGGCAAATCCTCCAGAAATGCCGTGAATACCAGGTCCCAACGCATCACCTGTTCATCGACCGCGCAGAGCTATGGAGAATCATGGACGAAAACGACTTTCCTGGGAAGCTGACTAGACTGATTAAAGCAACGATGGACGGTGTGCAAAACTGCGTAAGGGTTTTGGGTGAACAATCCAGTTCATTCGAATCTCGCCGGGGACTGCGACAAGGTGATGGACTCTCATGCCTACTCTTCAACATCGCTCTGGAAGGTGTGATGCGACGAGCCGGGCTCAACAGCCGGGGAACGATTTTCACAAAATCCGGACAATTTGTGTGCTTTGCGGACAACATGGACATTATTGCCAAAACATTTGGAACGGTGGCAAAGCTGTACACCCGCCTGAAACGCGAAGCAGCAAAGGTGGGACTGGTGGTGAATGCCTCAAAAACAAAGTACATGCTGGTAGGCGGAATCGAAAACGACCGGATCCGTCTGGGTAGTAATGTTACGATAGACGGGGATAATTTCGAGGTGGTGGAGGAATTCGTCTACCTCGGATCCTTACTGACGGCTGACAACAACGTGAGCCGTGAAATTCGGAGGCGCATCATCAGCGGAAGTCGGGCCTACTACGGGCTCCAGAAGAAACTGCGGTCGAAAAAGATTCACCCACGCACCAAATGCACCATGTTCATTCATTTATTTAGTATTACATCAAATTCAAGATAAAACTGAATCAACAAAATTTCTCCATAATACACGGTTCGTGGCTGCCGCTCTCCATCCTCGGTCGCGCCCGATGCTCGCCAAGTCACGCTCCACCTGGTCCGCCCATCGTGCTCTCTGCGCTCCACGCCTTCTTGTGCCAACCGGATCAGTTGCAAACACCAGCTTTGCAGGGTTGTTGTCCGACATTCTTGCAACATGCCCTGTCCACCGTATCCTTCCGGCTTTGGCCACCTTCTGTATGTTGGGTTCGCCGTAAAATGCAGCGAGCTCGTGATTCATCCTTCTCCGCCACACGCCGTTCTCCTGCACACCGCCGAAGATCGTCCTTAGCACGCGTCGCTCGAAAACTCCGAGTGCTTGTAGGTCCTCCTCGAGCATGGTCCATGTCTCGTGCCCGTAGAGGATCACCGGTCTTATTAGCGTTTTGTACATTGTTGATGACGGAGAGTTTTGGGCGCAGTTTGACCATCACCAGATAGTGGTCGGAGTCGATGTTGGCGCCACGATAGGTCCTGACATCGATAATGTCGGAGAAGTGCCGTCCGTCAATCAGAACGTGGTCGATTTGAGATTCCGTCTGCTGTGGTGATCTCCAGGTGTAACGATAAAGGAGGCTGTGTTGGAAAAAGGTGCTACGTATGGCCATATTTTTGGAGGCGGCGAAATCAATGAGTCGTAGACCGTTTTCGTTTGTATGCTGGTGGGCGCTGAACTTACCAATCGTCGGTCTGAATTCCTCCTCCTGGCCTACCTGAGCGTTCAAATCTCCTATGATGATCTTGACGTCGTGGCTTGGGCAGCGATCGTACTCGCGTTCGAGCTGCGCGTAAAATGCGTCCTTGTCATCATCAGTACTTCCGGAGTGTGGGCTGTGCACGTTTATTATGCTGAAGTTGAAGAATCGGCCCTTGATCCTCAACCTGCACATTCTTTCGTCGATCGGCCACCAACCGATCACGCGCCTCTGCATATCGCCCATCACGATGAAAGCTGTTCCCAGCTCGCGTGTGCTGCCGCAGCTCTGGTAGATGGTATGATTACCTCTAAACGTTCGCACCATGGATCCTGTCCAACACACCTCCTGCAGCGCTACGATGCCGAACCCGCGGTCCTTCAGTAGATCGGCGAGTATGCGGGTGCTCCCAATGAAGTTGAGAGATCGGCAGTTCCACGTACCGAGTTTCCAATCGCAAGTCCTTTTTGTTCGCTGGGGTCGTTGCCGTTGGTCTCGGTTCGTATTATTCTGTTGCTGATTTTCCGTTACAATGGTTTTTTACGGCTGGCTCGTAGGGCCTGACACCAACCCCCTACTTTCCGGAGGACCATAGTGCACAGTTGAGCTTAGAGTCCTTCCTGAAATGGTTTCGGATGGACACGAGAACACGGATAAAACACGGATTTAACTCTACTCGATAAAACGCTTAGTCACATATATTCAGGGTTATCTCTTATTACTAATGTTTACCTCTGTCACACTGAAGGTAGTAAAAAGTAGGACACATAGGGTGTACACTACAGGATATATAAATACGGGCTACTTACTAACAGGGGTTGTATTTCTAACACCCCTGCTCAACCACTGGAGTTAGCCAGCCCAACGCCAGCGCAATGCTTACGGAACGCCAAAACAGGAAGACTTTTAGTCATCATGTCTGCCTGCTGATCAACTGTTGTAATGTACTGCAGTACGATCTTCTTCTGTCGAACCAGATCCCGGAGATAATGGAACTTAACATCCACATGTTTCAGACGTCCGAAGTCCTTGGATTCCTCAGCAATGCGCATCGAAGACTGATTATCCTCGAAGAATACAACTGGCTCTCCCGGATCATAACCAAGGTCACGAATCAATCTCACCAACCACTGCTCGTGACAAGCTGCTACACATAGTGCCGCCAGTTCCGCTTCAGTCGAAGAGAGAGACACAGTTTGCTGCTTCCGTGTGATCCACGCTGCCGTACAACCGAACACGTTAAAAATAGCACCGCTTACTGACCGCCTGTCTGCAACATCGTTGGCCCAATCTGCATCACAGTACACTTCTACCGCTACAGCATTCGGGTTCCTTTGATAAACCAGGCCCACGTCCAACGATCCCTTCACGTAACGTAGTATTCGCTTCAGGTATGCCCAATGAAGATCCGTCGGGCAGCTCTGATACTGGCTGAAAAAGTTTACTGACGCTGCCAAGTCCGGCCTTGTAGTCATGGCTGCGTAGGTTAAACACCCGATTAGCTCCCTATAAGGCTGCGTTGTTCGGTTCTTCTCCTCAC
Organism: Aedes albopictus; assembly: GCF_035046485.1. NCBI lineage: Eukaryota > Metazoa > Arthropoda > Insecta > Diptera > Culicidae > Aedes > Aedes albopictus. The sequence continues at coordinate 196,109,117 of NC_085136.1, forward strand.
CATGGTGGAGCTTCAGCCGATTCTCCATGGGCGTCGAAATCGGTTTACAATCGTCCATCTTGAAGCGTTTCAGCATGTCCTGGAGATATTGTTTCTGGCTTATACGCATCGAACCATTTTTCACATCCCGATCAATGCGCAATCCAAGAAAACACCTAATTTCCCCGCCGTCAGTCATCTCGAACTCATTAGCCAAGCAGCGTTTCACCGTTTCCACAAGTTTCAACGACGATCCAGCAACCACGATATCATCGACGTAGATCACCATCAATACGGTTCCCTTGTCAGACTTCCACACGTACAGGCACTGGTCATTTTTGCTTCTTTCAAATTTTAGCTGCTTCTTCACAAAATTGTGGAACCGCTCGTTCCAAGCTCGCGATGCTTGTTTCAGCCCATATAGACACCTTTGCAGACGGCACACCAGATTTTCACCTGCTTCATACCCTTCTGGCTGGACCATGAAGATTTCCTCCGTTAATTCTCCGTTCAGGAAAGCTGTTTTTACGTCCATTTGATGTATGACCATGTTTTCCTGATTGGCAACTGCTAAAACTGTCCGCAAAGTGTCCAATTTAGCGACTGGTGAATAAGTTTCGCTATAGTCAAAGCCTCGTCGTTGACTGAAACCGCGCGCCACTAAGCGAGCTTTATAACGGTCGGGTTTCCCGTCAATTCCTCGCTTGATCCGGAATACCCACTTGCTGGTGACTGGAGTACGATTCTCGGGTAACTTCGTCAGACTCCAAGTGTTATTTTTCTGCAACGATGCTAACTCATCCTCTACGGCGTCTTTCCACTTCAGCCAGTCCGGTCGCTTCCGCGCCTCCGCCAAGTTATTCGGAACCTCGTCGACGTATCCCATAGCATTCAACGCGTACGCTGCATACTCCACTTCAAAATCTTCGTGCCACTTCGGTGGGCACCTCTGACGCTGCTGCCTTGGTTCATCCCGACGTCCTCCGCTTGCAGTGTCCTCCGCTTCAGGCTCAGCATCACTATCTCCTCGAAAACTGTCAAACTCGTCCACTGATTCTTCATCTGATACTTCTTCGGATCGTTCTTCACCAGACTTCTCCGGCACAGAATACTGGAACACATCACTCGAACGAACTAGCTTTTCATCGGAACAGCCGCCTTCAGCTTCAACAAAGTCAACGTCGCGTGCGTGAGCAATCCGCTGGGAGGTCGTATTCCACACACGATAGCCGTTATGGCCGTAGCCAATAAAGATTCCTTTCCAAGCTTTGGAATCCATCTTCTTCCGATGTTCTTTCGGAATGTGCACAAATACACTACATCCAAACGTACGCAACTTGGAAATGTTTGGTTTCTTGCTTTCCCACAATTCGAACGGAGTAACTCCTGATTGGATCGCAGTTGACGGACTACGATTCACGAGGTAAGCTGCTGTTTGCACTGCCTGACCCCAAAATCGCTTACTGATTCCGCAATCGAACATCATAGCACGAGCCTTCTCAACAAGAGTGCGGTTCATCCGCTCAGCCACCCCGTTCTGCTCGGGGGTGTACGGAACCGTCCAATTTACCTCGATGCCTTTCTCCTTGCAAAACCGCTCGAACTGCTTGCTGCGATATTCGCCGCCGTTATCACAGCGCAATTTGCTAATCTTCTTCCCGAATTTTGCTGTCACCAGAGCTTCAAAGTTTCGGAACCGATCAAACACTTCGTCCTTCGACTCGATCAAGAACACCATCGTAAAATGCGACCAGTCATCGATAAACGTCACAAAATACTTAACTCCATCTAGTCCGACTGGAGTGACTGGTCCACATACGTCCGAATGGATCACTTCGAGCACTCGCGACGATCTTTTCGTTTCACACGCCGGGAACGGTTTCCGAGTTTGCTTCCCCAAAACGCACGGCTCACACACGATAATGTTATTGTCATTCGCACCAACGGGGCATTTTACTCCAGTAACCATTTCACAACGAAAAAGCTGTTCCAGACTCTTCGCGTTCAAATGTCCATATCGACGGTGCCACAGCTCCAAGTCTTTCGGAATTCGACCGCACGACAACAACGATTCACTTTTGCTTCGTCCCGCTTTCCAGAAATCCAGCTGGTACAATTTTCCGACACGCGTGCCAGACGCGACGATCTTCGATTGGTGGTAGATTTTCACTTTTCCACCTTCGTACACTACACGCATACCTGCTTCGTCAATACGCATAACGGAGAATAGATTGCACCGTAGTTCAGGAACATACAAAACGTTTTCAACGGTGCACTCAGTACGCTTGCAGCCCACGCACGAAATCACTTTCACTGTACCAGAGCACTTTGCGACAATTGATTCGCCATCCTTAGCGATCGCAATCTCGATCGGATCACGCAACGGCTTCAGGTCTTCGAAGAGTGCCTTGTCGTTCACAAGGTGGTCGGAACATCCGGAATCAATATACCATCGTATAGGACTGGACTCATCCCGCACTTTTTCACCCCTGCTCACGCCTACAAAACACACACCACCATCGCCAGCCATATGTGCCTTTGATTTTGCATCGCCGCCAGATTTCTTCTTCTTCTTCAGCGTACACTCCGATAGGATATGACCTTCCTTCTTACATCCGAAGCACTTAATCTTCGTCCTCCTTTGGGGCTGCTTCGAACCGGCGAACGCCGTCCCATCGTTATTCGTTGCACCCAATTCGACACCCTTCCGTTTCGTCTCCTCATCAAGCAGCCGACACTTAACAAATTCGAGGGAAAGATTCTCCTCCGGCATCGTTTCCAGTGCCGTAACTACTGCCGAATATGATGATCCGAGCGTCAACAAAAGGTGACAAACGACATCGAGCTCATCAAGATCTGCACCCGTCGAACGATACTCCCGGACAAGTTTGTCAAACTGCAAGAAATGATCCTGCAACCTTCCGTGTTCGAACCGCAGGGTCAACATCCTTCGCTTAAGGTGCATTCGACTCGCGATGCTGCGTCGTTCAAAAACTCGTCGAAGGGCATCCCATATATCCTTGGGATACTGCTTGTCCTGAATATACTCGAGCTGTGAGTCATGAATTCGGGACACCAGCAGTGACTTGCATTTCCGATCCAGCTTGGCTCGTTTTTCACGTTCAACTTCCTTATGCTTCTTCACGTCCTGGCTATCACCGACCACATCTTGCAGGGATTCCACCTCACTAGCTAGCGTCTGGATACATTCCTGTAGTTCGTGTTCTTCTAGCAGGATTTCCATTCGGAATTTCCATGCGGAATAATTGGTGCCGTCGAACAGTGGCAAAAACACCCGTTCCGGCTTTTCTTCCATCGCGCGAACCACTTCGACCGATACTACGCGAAACGTACTGGGGCCAAAACCTGAAATGGTTTCGGATGGACACGAGAACACGGATAAAACACGGATTTAACTCTACTCGATAAAACGCTTAGTCACATATATTCAGGGTTATCTCTTATTACTAATGTTTACCTCTGTCACACTGAAGGTAGTAAAAAGTAGGACACATAGGGTGTACACTACAGGATATATAAATACGGGCTACTTACTAACAGGGGTTGTATTTCTAACACTTCTCTGGCACTCGGACGTAGATCAGCCGCCCCTAACATGGGGATCAGACGCTGTTGTGAGCCGCTCCTCCTGGAGAACAGACGCTCAGGTTTTCCGAAGCAAACCCCCCCTTCCCTGTCAGCCTACGACCAAAGTTCCCACCGGGGTTGGTTACCCGATCTTCCCTAAGGTTGCTCATAGTTTCCGGCCGGTACCGCGTGGAGGTAGGGATAGGAGTTGCTGGGCAGAGGCTAGTGGATCACAATGGGATCTGAATTGCGCAGCATACCCAGCCTTTACCGTGCCAAATGCACCATGTACAAAACGCTAATAAGACCGGTGATCCTCTACGGGCACGAGACATGGACCATGCTCGAGGAGGATCTGCAAGCACTCGGAGTTTTCGAGCGACGCGTGCTAAGGACGATCTTCGGCGGTGTGCAGGAGAACGGTGTGTGGCGGAGAAAAATGAACCACGAGCTCTTTTTTTTTTAAAAGAATGCCGGACAACAACCCTGCAAAGCTGGTGTTTGTAACTGATCCGGTTGGCACAAGAAGGCGTGGAGCGCAAAGAGCACGATGGACGGACCAGGTGGAGCGTGACTTGGCGAGCATCGGGCGCGACCGAAGATGGAGAGCGGCAGCCACGAACCGTGTATTATGGAGAAATATTGTTGATTCAGTTTTATCTTGAATTTGATGTAATACTAAATAAATGATGAATGAAAACAGCCTATTACGATGAGAAATTGCAAAAAATTCAATACGCAGAAACGGAGAATTTACCTTCTCATCATACAAAAATTTGTTGAATGTGTCCTATTGTGCATTTTCATTACAAACTAAATATATTAACCCATATCCGCCCAGCGTTCTATTTATAGGACAGATGCCCCGAACGCCCAGCGTCCTATAAATAGGACACTCCTTTGGATGTGAATATCTCCAGAATTATGCAAAATTTTAGAATGCTTTCTTCAGAGAAGATGTTCTCCACACCCATACCTTGCTCATAGTGGACAATATGGTATGTGACTGGTTCACTAGGTGACTTAACGATGCTGCAAAGAATGCATATTGTCACGATCTGTGAGCATCATTTCCAATGCGAAAAAAAAGTTATTTCCCTGGAATCTTGACAATTATTAATAATTTACAGTTCATTTCTTCGGCAGAGTTGTTAATCAATACATACAAAAGTCGATGTATGTATGTATGTATTAGAGTGGGTCAACGTTGTATGGAGAAACTTTAAATTTGATCGTATCAACCCGGAACAAAGCTTTTTCAATCTATATTAGCGCCCAAAACAACTGTGCAAAATTTGGAAGGGATTGGTTGCGTCCCCGTATTCCGCATTGCAATTGAAATTTGTATGGAAGTTAGTATGGGAAAACGTCCTTTTTTGCATTTTACTCATAACTTGAATTCTGTACGTGCAATCTGTACGTTATAACTTTTTTCACAAGTGTCGGATCACTTTGTGGTCTTCGGCAAAGTTTTTCGGCATATCCTAGGCTATACTTTACCGTCATTGGTTAGACTGTTTTAGACGAAAAATTTCAATTTATGAGAAAAATGCAAAAAAGCACGTTTTCCCATACTAAATTCCATACAAATTTCAATCGCAATGCGGAATACGGGGAAGCAACCAATCGCTCCCAAATTTTGCACAGTTGCTTTGGACGCTAAAACCAATCGAAAAAGCTTTGTTCCAAAAAATCGACTTTGTTGACCCAGTCTAGTATGTATGATTGTATGTTTATATGCTTGTATGTTTATATGTTTGTCTATTTGTATGTTTATATGTAATGTATGTATGTATATATGTATGCCGGAACATAGGCATAACCTAAGGCATAACTCAAAAATGCGTCAACAAATTTCAATCAAATTTGGTATGCACATTCCTTAGGATATGGAGGTGGTAGCAAGGATATTTAAATTCAAGATGGCGGCTTAGGTTCCAAGATGGCGGTCAAAACTCCAGAATATATGCGACAATGCTGCTTCGGATACTATGCAATATGGGCATCTATTGATCGGGCTTCACAAGTAGAACTCAAAAATGAATATTCGACGCCATTTTGAAATCAAAGATGGCGGACCATATCCAATATGGCGGCCATGAAATGGCAGTGTGATCTATAATACCATGCAATATGGGTATCTATCGATCGGGCTTGATGAGTAGAAGTCAAAAATCGATATTTTACGCCATTTTGAAATCCAAGATGGCGGACAATATCCAAGATGGCGGCCACGGAATGGTAGTTTGATCTATAATACCATGCAATATGGGTATCGACCGATCGGGCTTCAGGAGTAGAAGTCAAAAATCGACATTTGACCCTATTTCGAAAACCAAGATGGGTATCTATCGATCAGGCTTCATGAGTAGAAGTCAAAATCGATATTTGACCCTATTTCGAAATCAAGATGGCGGACCATATCCAAGATGGCGCCCATGGAATGGTAGTTTAAGCTATGATACCATGCAATATGGGTATCTATCGATCGGGCATGATGAGTAGAAGTAAAAAAATCGATATTTTACGCCATTTTGAAATCCAAGATGGCAGACTATATCCAAGATGGCGGCCACGGAATGGTAGTTTGAGCTATGATACTATGCAATATGGGTATCTATCGATCAGGCTTCATGAGTAGAAGTCAAAAAACGATATTTGACTCTGTTAAGAAATCCAAGATGGCGGCCGATATCTAAGATGGCGGCCACAGAATGAGAGTTTGAGCTGTGAAACCATGCAATATGGGTATCTATCGATCGGGCTTCATGAGTAGAACTCAAAAATGAATATCCGACGCCATTTTGAAACCCAAGATGGCGGACCATACCCAAGTTAGTAGCCACGGAATGGTAGTTTGAGCTACAATACTATGCAATATGCGTATCTAAAGGGTAGATGGTAGGGTAACGGGTAGGATAAAATGTGGAGCAGACGGTCGGGTAGAGGGTTTGGGTGAATGATAGAGAAGAGGGAGTGGAGTAGAAGGTTATGGTAGAGGATAGGGTAGACGGTAGGGAGAAGGGTAGAATAGAGTGTAGGTTTGAGGGTAGAAAAAATGTTAAGGTAGAGAGTAGGGTAGACGTTACGATTAAGCACAATATAGACTAGAGGGTAAAGGATAGGGCAGTCGTTATAGTAGAGGATAGTACAGAGGGTAGGGCAGATGGTAGGGTTGAAGGTTATGATAGAGCGTAGGATAGAGGGTTGAAATAGAGGCAAAGAAGACAGTAAGGTAGAGGCTAGAGAATAGGGTGAAAAATTGAGATGAGAGTAGATGAGCTGAGGTTCTTTTTTGAGATACCTTCATGAATTCTTTCCAGGATTTCTTCAGGCATTCCTTTCGAGAATCTTCTCAGGTTTATTCCCGAGATTCCTTCAGATATTGCTTCCGATATTGCTGTATGGATTGCTCCGGAGTTCTCTTCAGGGATTTTTGCAGGCGTTGTTTTGGAAAATCCTGAAAGGATTCTGTTAGTTATTCTTTTCTGCATTCTTTCGGGGATTTGTGCTGGAATTCCTTTAAAGAATCCTTCCATGATTCCTGCTGTTATTCCTTAAGGGATCCCTCCCGAAAAAAAAATGAAAAAATATATATTTCTTCCGAGATTGTTTTCAGGCAACCCTAGATCATAGAGACATCTTCTATGGTTTTTGCAGGAATGCCTGCTCAGCTTCTGGCCGGCATTCCTGTCATGATCTCTCTAAGGAATACATCAGGTATTCTTTACGGGATTCCTTCAGGAATAACTTCAGGGATTTGTGCCAGAATTGCTTTAGAAAATCTGAAAGGATTTTTTCAGATTTTTTACCCAGCATTCTTCACGGATTTCTTCTGGAATTACTGCACAAATTCATTTTAGTATGCTTTCAAAGTGTTTTGTCGAAACATATTTAAAGAATCCTAATGGAATTCTTTCCACAAGTCGGGATCCTCGCTCGGGATTTATACAGCAATTCCTCCCGGGATTTCTTCTGTGATTATTTCAGGGATTCCTACCAAGCTTTCAGTTGAGATTCCCTCATAACTCTACCAGATATGACTCTCAGAATTCCTTCTGTATATCCTCCCGGGATTCATTCGGGGATTTCACATTATCTTTTCGATGTAACTTTGATAGTGCCCAGAATAACACCATGAAATTCACATATTGTTCACGAATAAAAAATCATGGAGTAGTACAAACATAAGTGGAGAAGCCGTGTAGAGTATATCTGGTTGAAATTTTATATCAAAAAATGGAATGATGATGAATGCGTGCTAGTAGAATACCTGTAAATACGAGACACCGAAGACGACCATATAGTTGAGGTCGAAATACGTGTCTGTCAAAGGAGACAAATTAAATGAAACAGTACTTAACACGATTTTCTTTTTTAAATATAAAAAAATTCTGAAAAGTTACGTATGGTGAGTACGTAAAGAAAGTTTGTGGGGTGCTGAAGGAAAAACTCAATTACTTTATTAGAAATAATTATCTGTGTAAAATCTAACTTCTAAAGTATTTTAACGTTTGCTTATGTCACACATAGTGAGCTCTCTTCATTTGATTTGTTAAAAAAAAGTGAGAAATGTTGAACACCTCAGTCGAAACTACATGAAATAACAAGAACCATGCATTGCATACTTTTAGGCGTTTATCGGATTATATTTCTGCCCCAATTTATAAGTCCTTTTCTATTCTTTTTGAGTGGTTATCATCTCTCTCACTTGTTTAGAGCTGCATTTTATCTATGGGTCATTCCACGCCAAGTGACCGACCGCTTGCAATCGACCATCACGGATTTGAACCAAATTTGGCTGAAACATTTGTTTAGATGGAAAAAGAAAAAATCCAAATTTTGGTGCCGATCGGATCACCCCTCGGCCCGTGGCAGCACCCCTCGTTTTGGCCGATATGAAATTTATCCTCTCTTTCTTTTATTTTTATCATTGAAACGATTGCACCTACACATTTTCGACCTTCGGCGATTTCCTTTAAAATCGTTCAGGGAATCCAGAAAAAATATTATTTTTTGGTACAGTGTTGCCAGATATCATATTTTTCAATTTTAAAACTAAAAATCGATTTTTCTCAAAATACATATATTTTGATTTTAAAATTTTTGATTCCATCGTGTTTATCAGACGTTTTTCTATCGAAAAAGCTTAACTCCCCAAAGTAATTTGCGTCGTTCCTGAGATATAGCGTTTTTAAGAAAAAATATTCATTTTTTTCATATAAAGTATCATATAAAATCAGGTGCAGTTTATAAATTCCGTAAAAAAAACATTGTTCGATGCCATATAATCACGTTTTGTGCTGATTTGAACAATATCGAGTATAAAAAGGATTAAAAAAATTGTGACAGTGTTGCCAGTTTACCTTTTTTATTATACCATGAAACCTAACCTTCAAGTGTTTGACAATGTACAGGTTATTCTGAAAATGGGCACCATGTGTGTTGCAAGATGTGTGAACAGGATAAAAACAATACACATCTTCTCTAACGACCCTGCTGTTGACCTTTTCTTCACAGACAAACAGACGTAACACCTAGAAAAGTTTTCGCGAAAATCCATCGCCTAGTTCACACTAGGTGAAACGTCTAACGCTTAGAAAAATGATGTGATGTCTGGTTGTGAAAGCTACAACTATAAAGGTTTAAAAAGATCGTTAAAACCGTGGTCGTTGGATTTTTTTCCAATGTTACGTCTGTTTGTCTGTGTTTTCTTGTTTATGGTCCTATCTGACAAAATGACCCGATAATTGGCAGTTATTGTTAGTTTGATAGTTAGCAATAAAAAAAAAATGGTTTATTGGAAAAGATGAGGATAAATTGTTAAAATATAAAATGTATCTATTGTGAAATGCATTTCAATTGTCATTTTATTCATTTCAACGATGTTGTAGATGGAAGTGTTGCCACACATGACATTTTTATTGTAAACATCTTATTTACACAAAAGCTTTCGTAAATAGATAACATCAAATAAAAACAAATGATTTATGTTTTTAAACATAACGAGCACATTTGGTAACACTGCATGAGTATGAGCATAGATGGCAACACAATTCATAATTGCTACTCCATGGTTAATCGCAGCGAACGATTGTCGCTTTAGTTTGTGTGTTTGCTTATCAGCGACGACAGCAGCCACTTCGATCACTCACCAGCATTCTTCACCATTCGCCATTCATTCATTCGCTTGCGATCAAAACTGCGACGAACGGCAACGAATATCCATGTCAAGCAACTTGCGCATGGCTTTCCACTGGTGATGGGGATATGTGCTTGATCACGACAATCCGTTTGCTGCATCTTCTCGATTCGATTCAGCAAAAAGGAGTGAATATGAATGGAGTGAGGCGAATATACCGATCCTTAATATGATATTTGTCGATCTGGGAGTCATCTATAATTGATCGAACAATCGATTTGATTTATCGGAATTAACATTCGCGTACAACCGATCTCTTTTCCATGCAAAAAAAGCCTAAGAAAAGTAGGCTCTAGGGAGCAAACGCCACTAATCCATTTCACTCAGAATTTTTTGTTCATTCTTCGCCACGAAGAACAAACAAAAACTCATACCATATGCAATCACATCAATAGACAACACAATACCCAACACTGTTCTTCACTTCTCTGCCTGGGACAATAAAAGACATGATCTATTATTCGGCAATCCAGTAAGAGTAAACGCAATACCCGCACCTATTGTTTGCGTTTCCGCTAAATACTAGCATACTTGGCAACACTGCCGTAAAAATCAATCAAAAGATATTTTTACAGGGATTTTTATAAGGAGTTGGACCTTCGAATATAAACTAAAAATACTGAAGTCTGAGCTACCAGTTGCGCAACGATGCGTAGTATCTAATATAATCGTTATTTCGAAATTACATTTTCAGCACTGTTGCTTATAAATACACTCATCAAATGTTTTCCTGAATATATTTTACGTCGATGTTGCCAAATGTACTAAACCTAAATAAAAAAATACTTTTGGCTTGTTAATTAGATTTTATACTAATGTTCTAGTAAAATTAAGATTTTTACAATAAATTTTACATATTTGGCAGCACTTCTGTTCAGATAATGTTAAAATATATGAAATTTGTTTAGAATTGATGATCTCAATCTCAGATACATTTTTTTAGTTCAACAGGTTATGCTAGTCCATTACGATAGACTCATAATTGATGAACTGGCAACACTGTAACGCTTTTTTTAATCCTTTTTATACTTGATATTTTTCAAATCAACACAAAACGTCTTTGTATGGCATCGAACAATTTTTTTTGCGAAATTCATAAACTGCACCTGATTTTATATGATACTTTATATGAAAAAAAATGAATATTTTTTCTTAAAAACGCTATATCTCAGGAACGACGCAAATTACTTTGGGGAGTTAAGCTTTTTCGATAGAAAAACGTCTGATAAACACGATAGAATCAAAAATTTTAAAATCAAAATATACGTATTTTGAGAAAAATCGATTTTTAGTTTTAAAATTGAAAAATATGATATCTGGCAACACTGTACCAAAAAAATAATATTTTTTCTGGATTCCCTTCCTTTAAAAAAGCCGAAGGTCGAAAATGTGTAGGTGCAATCGTTTCAATGATAAAAATAAAAGAAAGAGAGGATAATTTTCATATCGGTCAAAACGAGGGGTGCTGCCACGGGCCGAGGGGTGATCCGATCGGCACCAAAATTTGGATTTTTTCTTTTTCCATCTAAACAAATGTTTCAACCAAATTTGGTTCAAATCCGTGATGGTCGGTTGCAAGTTTTCACATTTTCTCGGTCACTTCATATGGAATGACCCCTATACGGATCAGAACATAACGATAGCGTAGAAGTTGTGCTGAAGTAGAACTCGAGAAAATTATCAGATATTGAGGACCTACCTACAATGAAGAATTTTTTTGGAACTACACCATAGACTTTTATTTTTTTCATCAAATCATGCTTATTTCATTGGAACTTGGCCTTTGATAACAAATTAATTTGAAGATTTAAATTGTGAGACACCTTGGGCATTAACGGGTTAATATAGAAATATCACATTTATTTTGGTTTTAAGAGTTCGATATTTTTTTCAACTAAATTCGAACTGTAAACCATGAAACTGGAGACATATTAGTATTTCCAATGTAAAAAAATGAACTTCAGTAAATTTCTTAGATTCAATTGAGTTCGGTTATTTTAGACTGTTTTTTTTCAGTAATATTCCTGTTGTGCCGAGAAAGGAGAATTTCGGTAATCATTGTAATTTTACGGAGTTTTTACTATTACGAATCCAAAACAAACAGCTGCTCACAAGGTGCAATAGAGGGCAAACGTCAAACAAGAGCAAAACCAATGCCAGCGCTGCCGTGTGCAGCATAGCTTTGGGCTTGTTCACAAATGTCATAACGCTGGAGGGGGAGGGTGGGTGTACTTCATAGTGTTACAGCTCGAACAAAAAATTTTTCTTCACGTACAAACAATGTTACGAAGGGGTGGGTGGGTGTCAAAAAAGGCCAGATTTGGCGTTATGACATTTGTGAATGAACCCTTTCCCATTTTAATAGGGATTCCCATAGAACATGGGACAGCTATGCTGCACACGGCAAAGCGCGGCGCGACTACCGAGTATTTGAATAAACCGTTTGAAAGACTATCGATGGATAGCGAGTAGAGTGTGACGTCTGTTTCTCTGTGATTACACAGTATTACTAATTTACATGAATTCTAAGTGAGTTGTTTTATTATTTTTCTCCGCAGGATCGAGCCCGCAATGCTTCGGAACGGTTATCGGCAACAACCACCTTGACCATAGACGTTGCTGACTCGGATGACCAGGATCCTTCCTTCATCTACCGTGGATGCGTACTACTGGATGGTGCCTGTTTGAATCCGGAATATTCAGCCTCTGTTCCAGCTGGAACGCTACAAGGCGTTCTGACCGTAACTCCAGAGCGGATACAAGCTGTCGATTTGGATACCATCAGCGCACCGATCCGGTATTCGTTTCTCAGCGGGATCCCCGGTAACTATGGTGACTTTTTCGAAATTGACTCCCAAACGGGGGTGTTGAAACAAACCAAACTGGTGGACTCGTCCGTAACGGCGAAAAAGTTCGACATCATCGTCAAAGCTGAAGAAGTGTCGGAAACAAAGCGTTTTGCGACCGCAAAACTGACCATTCACGTAAAACCAGTCGATGCGTACCCTCCAGTAATCGGAATAACATCTACTGAGGGTTACGTGGATGAGAATTCCCCCATCGGAACGACCGTAATGGATTCGAAGGGCAACCCAATCAAACTAACCACGACTGATGCAGATATTGCATCAGAAGACGAAATCGAATATATCTACGAAGTAACTACACCGTCATTTATTGTATCGAAGCACGGTATCCTACAGGTCAACGAAGAAGGTTTAGATAGGGATCCACCTAGCCAAGGAAAGTACAGATTTCAGGTGGTGGCTCGTGAAGCTAATGGTAATGCGGCTAGTGCGCCCATGAGCTTGACTGTTCACCTAAATGATGTCAATGATAATGCTCCAAAGTTGACCATGGTTCCCCCAGTAAGCTTAACAGCTGGTGATGGTCGACGCTTAGTAACTAAGGTGACTGCAACCGACAACGATAGCGGAGAGAACGCTGTCGTTACGTATTCTATCTTTCACGTTTCCAACAATGGAGGCAATAAATTTGCTGTTGATCCAAAAAGCGGGGAAATCGAAACAAGGGCAAGGTTAAATGCTGGTGAACAGTATAGCATTACAGTTCAGGCATCTGATATTGGAGGTCTTTCCTCGCAAGCTATTGTTGAAGTATCTGTCACGCCTGGTCCCAATACGAAACCACCTAGATTTATCAAACCTGTTTACGATGTACAAGTCAGTGAAGGCGCTGAAATCAATTCGACTGTAATAGTAGTCAAGGCTGAAGATCCTGAGAATGATCCAGTGAAATACTCCGTAACTACAGGTAATGATCTCAGGCAGTTCTCAATTGGAAAGGAAAGTGGTGTAATCAGCGTTATCCGAAAACTAGACAGAGAAGACCTAACTAGATATCAACTAATCATTAGAGCTGAGGACAGTGGGGGACTAGCTAGCAGTGCAACGGTCAACATAAAAGTCACGGATATCAATGACAAAAATCCCGAGTTCGATGAAAACCTATTACCTTACATATTCTCCGTTGACGAGGGAAAAGAAAACGCCATAATCGGATCAGTACATGCTACAGATGCTGACGAAGGAATGAATGCAGAGATTACCTACACAATTCCTTCTGATATTCCATTCAAAATAAATTCCCGAACGGGAGAAATTAGAACGAAGTCTCAGCTGGATTACGAAAAGCAAAAAGAGTACAAATTCGTAGTTACCGCACAAGATGGTGCACCTGAACCAAGGCTGGGAACCGCAAGCGTGACAGTTAAGGTGCGAGACGTTCCTGACGAAGTTCCAAGATTCATGGAATCCATATTAGAGGTAAAAATTCCTGAAAATGTTCCTGATATGGTAGTTACCACGGTAAGAGCTTTTGATCCGGACACCAAACCTGAGATTACCTACACGCTGAAAAGAGGTCCGGGAGATTTGTTCAAAATCGACGCCAGAACGGGACTGATCAAAACTATTCGTGGTTTGGATTACGAAAAGGACAAAATCCATGAGCTCATAATTGGAACGCTGGAGAACAACGGCACTAATCCGGGAGACTATATCAAAATAATGGTCGAAGTGGAAGATAGGAATGATATTCCACCGGTATTCGTTTCAATTCCAGAACCGATTAACATAAACGATGATCTTCCGATTGGTTCAATAGTCGGGTCCATGCCTGCCGTTGACGGTGATGGCTCATCACCAGGAAATGTGGTTCGGTATGAAATGGTTGGGCGAGGCAAAGCCTTGAAATACTTCCAAGTAGATGCAGACTCGGGAATAGTTCGAATTCGAGACGAACTAAATAAGGAGGACGATACCGAGTACTTAGTTGATGTAAGAGCATACGATATGGGAGAACCACAGCTAAGCTCTGTTTCCACTTTGCCTATCTACGTAAGCCATATACCAGCCAATCCTAATGATTCTGCAGAGTCAAGGGTAGACGCCGGAGGAATTATCAACCTTGAAGTGCAAGGCCTTGCTTTCAGCGATGATAGCTATACCACAAGTGTTCCAGAATCTACAGGAATTAACGCCACAATTAAACTGATACAAATAATTAACTCAAAGAAGGCTACCAAGCACAACGGAGGATTTAGATGTGAAATAATTCGAGGAAATAATTTTAATCTGTTTCGTATAAGCATCGAAGATCATGCTTGTGCCTTAGTTCTAAATGGACCTTTAGACTACGAAAAGACCAATAGCCATGATCTAGAAGTTCGCCTTGTCTCGAACAAGTACTTTGTAAATCAGCATAAAAATTTCGCGCAAGTGAATGTTATTGTCCAGGATGATAATGACAATGTGCCCACATTCCAGTTCCCAATGAGTTATCACCAAGGTGTCCGAAACGATACATACTATGCCGTTATTAATGCGGATGCCGACATGGACACACCCCTAATAACAGTGAAAGCAACTGATAAAGATGCAGGTGTTTTTGGTCAAATCAAATATCATATTTATGACGAAAAAGTAAACGAAATACCAAACGACGATTCACCAAGTTCATTCTTCACCATCGGTGAGGATAATGGAATGTTGAAGACACAGAAGAGTTTGCAAGGTGTAAAGCAAACTCCATTGACGTTCATAGTTGAGGCACGTGATAACAATGGTGATCCTTTGGCTGGCGTTGTGCATAAAGCTAAAGCGAGAGTAGTTGTGAACCTGATCTCAGATATCAATCGAATGGCGTTGGTATTTTCGGATTCCTCTCCTAAAGATGTTAGACGTCATGTGCGAGCCTTAGAGGAGTTGCTGCACGAAAAATCTACAGGGCTTATTACAGGAATTGAACGGTTCAGCACAAGGAAGATTTTGAACGAGAATGGTACAATTGAGGAGGTCAATGGAGCTACAGATGTTTGGTAAGCAATTTTGAGTTTTTGACTTATAAATATAAACTAGTAAATACATTTACATTTTCAGGTTTTATGCTGTTGATCCAAAGTCAGAGAGGATTCTGGCTCGGAACTCGACTTCAGTCATGAATACCATTTTGACACCAACCATTTTGTCGCAAATCAACTTCGAAGCATCTAGCATCGCAAGGGCCACAGCTCAAGGCATATTTGGCCCCGTTGAACCGAAACAGCAAATCCAAAAGGTTAAGGCAGCGGTTGTGGTAAATGATGACGTATTCCCATATGCGCTTATTGCTGTAGCAGTCGTAATACTCATTCTTGGATCAGTTGGAATCGTCTACATTTGTATTTCGTGGTCAAAGTAAGTATTGTGCCCATACTCTTTGGTAATGCTAGTAACTCATCAACCTCAACTCGTAGATATAAAAATTTCAAACAACGTATGCGCCAATATAATGCCCCAGCTAGTCCTGTTCGCTATGACCCCGTTATAATAAACTCCCAAGCCCCGGCAACTGAAAACCAAACCAGCCTGAAGGAATACGAAACGCAAGTACTCGCGATGGCTGTTCCTGTAGATGAAGGTGACGACCTTCAGCTAGACTTTAGCGCTAAGAATCATGCCTTCAGCCTGGACAACGTTAGCTACATCACTCACAAGGAAAACGGTATGTAAGACAGGGATGAGTACAGCCCTAATCCATTCGCTTTCTATATTCTCTAGACGCTACTGTCTTGCTTTCGCTCTAGGTCAACACAGTCCTACGAACTCCGACGCAACAACCGCTGTAGTGGGTACTTTACAGCGTAACAACAACAACAATACCAAAAACAATAACAACCTGAACATAAACAATCGGCAAAACACCCTCAATCGAAATCTGGAGATGAACCGCAACAACTACCTAAATCCACTAGGTTCTGTGAGCAATGGAACGGTACCAGGAACGTTAACCCTAGGGCGGATAAAATCCGAGAGAAACAACTACATCAATGGGTAAAAATAATGTCAATATTAAGATTACCAAAAGCCTCAAACCTCAACAATTTACAATAATTTCAGCTACGGGGATACCCTGAACCGAAACAACCTCTCGATGGCCCAAAATAACACGTTCAATACGTTGGGTCGAACCCACCGAAACAACAACAATGCCAATAGTAATAACATCAACAACATCAACCATCACCACCACATGCATCACAATGGCACTGTGAACGGGACGGAGATTGTTACTAACACGCTGGGAAGAAACAATCGCTACACCGATGTGCCAATCAGTAACCCACTCTTCCACATTCGGTAAGTAGATATAAAGCAAGGTTCAATATCCATGTAAGATGTTGTTCTATGTCAACTGCCTTCATATTTTATTTAGAATTTTCATACTTCATGTCCATCGTACAACTTAACAATGTGATAAATTTTGTTAAAACAACCTCAATAAACCAATGAAATAAGACGCATCCTATTTGTTGCCTTAATAAAATGTAGTGTATAACAAAGTAACTAAACAATATCATTTATATTTACCTCAACGTACATATCTACAGATGATTAAATTATAACTAAAATTTCGAAAACAACACATCTTAGGTGAGATTTGAACTCACGACCCATGCACGTTGGACGAATGCCTTACCAGCTCATGCCTCTTACCCATTGGATATGAATTTATTTTTTTTATTATTTTTTTTACAGCCAAAATGGAGATCTTCAATCTCAGCCGCAGCTCAACCATACCAGTCAAACCAACGAAAATGTAACATTCGGTAAACGAGACTACAACCAACTATCGTTCTCATATCTCAACGACCTGGATCGATCCGATGCTGAAACCACAACCGAACTGTAGAATCTGTTTATTTTATTTTATTATTTTGAGCAAATTGGTACCGTGTCAACCGTGCATAACGCAGAAGGTGAATGCAAAATATTTAAAGTTCAAATGTGTCGAAAGCCATTAAGCCCGAGCAACTATGTAGGACATCAAAAAAACTGCCGTTTAGATCGTAGTGTATAGTTATTTTAATTTTCAACTGTTATTATATCGTTGTTAAGCAGTAAGCTCTTTCCCAACTAGATAGTTGCAATACAATTCTCTTTGTTTACTTTATATCAACTTTTATTTAAATACATTCGAGGCATTTTCTTTACAATTATCTATTTACTAGCATCCTCTATCGCTCCAAGTTTTACACGCATCACGATCACACTATCTCACTCTTTTGAAATGTGCCGCAGATGTTCATATTTATACTGTAAACACTTCTTACGAAAGAAACAATACAAAAGTCTGCTTTTATGTATAAAGTTGGGATCTTGTGCTCGTTAATTATAATATTCATCTATCAATATCGGTACATTTCGCCCATAATGTACATATTGAGTCATTCGAGTAACTAGTACGTCTAGAAACGCAAATAATAGAAACATATATATTTTTTGAAATACCTACTTTGAAAAAATAAACGGAAAGTATATAAAAACTGTCTCTAGTAGATTTAGAGACTATGCATTTTCCACGAACTGAAACTGTTTTTATTAGACCAATTGTAGAGTTTAAGAATTTTACTCGAGGTTATTGTGCTTTTATGCGAGGGATGAATGTTATTTTACAATGAGAATGTGTCCGCAAGAATACTTCAGAAGAGAATTTTACTCATAGTGTATAAAATAGTAGAATTACTGAACAGAAATAAACGAAGAGATATTATGAGAAATGCGTTTTATTTTCGAGTGCTCAAAGAATAGATTATAGAAAGAAAACATATTTGTTTTCGCTTGAATTCCCCACACATCTCTTACTGGAACAAAGGGTTGTCTACCTCGGGCCTCAATGGTATCCAATAGTAGCGCTCTGGAGGCGTCATTATCCGGGCATTTCCAAACTACGTGGTCGATGTCATCATAACCGGAACTGCATTTAGTACAAAGATTGTCGAGCGCGAAGTTTATTCTATGCAAATGTGCGCCCAGCGAGTAATGGTTGGGTTGGACATGACTCTCGACATCACGCGTATGAAATCTCGACCGTAATGCCACGCTCGCAAAGAAACATTAGGAATAATGGAATGTAACCACCGTCCCAGTTGACCATCTCGCCAATCACGTTGCCAACTTTGAAGAGAACTCTAACGAACTAAATGGAAAAATACATCGTGTGAAATTCTTCTATCATAGATCTCGCCTTCCTGTGCACCCAACTTTGCGAGAGAGTCCGCCTTCTCATTGCCATAAATTGAGCAATGTGAGGGGACCCATACAAAGGTAATCTTGTACGATCTTTTGACCAGTGCACACATCTGCTCTCTTATTTTTGTAAGAAAGTAGAATGCATGCCATACAGGTTTCATCGACGGGAATGCCTCAAAAGAACTGAGACTACCCCGTTGGTTCGACACGTTTTAATACTTTACTATTACTTTAGAGCTTTTAGTAGAACTTGTTACTTCAGACTCTAGTTTAATTTAAAAACACTTCACTAATACTTTACTTTTGCAAAAGAAAATAAAAAATGAATAACTCTTTTAAAGAAAAACTAGAAAGGACGAGCAAATTCCTTTTAATTCTACTACTGTGCTTATCTTCGGACAGATAGGCCTATTTCGTCTGTGACTTACAGACTTCTTCAGTGTCAAGTGCTCGACTCTTGACACTGAAGAAGTCTGTAAGTCACAGACGAAATAGGCCTATCTGTCCGAAGATAAGCACAGTAGTAGAATTAAAAGGAATGTGCTCGTCCTTTCTAGTTTTTCTTTAAAAGAGTTATTCATTTTTTATTTTCTTTTGCAAAAGTAAAGTATTAGTGAAGTGTTTTTAAATTAAACTAGAGTCTGACGTTTTAATACGACACTTTTTAATTCGTAACCCGCTTATTCGACAAATGCGACACAGTGCGCAAAAAAGTGCATACCTTGACAGTTGCAAATTTATGACCTGAAATGCCATGTTTAAATCGAAATTGCAAGAAAACGATAAGAGATAGACGTTTGTTGACAAAGAACGAATTGTAAGAGTGGAACAGGGGCCACAACTCTGCCAAAGAAAGAATTTTAATTTATTAGGTACGCATGTTTCAAAGAAAATTGCCAAAAACAAATTAAAACACACTATTTTGAGCTATTTTGCTCTACAAAACCTAGTTATTTAACTTAACCAATCAATTCAAAAATGCCATTTGAAAGAAAATTCAATAAGGGTCAAAAAATTGCGATAAGTTTGATCATTTTCAAGTTATAGCCAGTTAAGGCAATGAGAATCGAAAACATGGGAAGTTCAATAACTACGTACCGTAATCCGGGGTCAAATTGATCACTTTAAAACAACTTTTGCGGATAACATCAGTGCCAATTCGAATATTGCCAAAAGAAATTCTGTAAAACCCTAGGTAAAACCAGTACCCTGTGGATCTCCATGGAACCATGTGACAGAATTTTGTTCAACAAATTTAAACTTTAAGTTAAATAACTCCAAATATAAAAAAAATGGAAATGCCACTTTGGGGCGAAATTAATCGGTATACAATTAAGCATCGGTTGGGAAAGAAAATTTCCTTCTTCGCTTAATTTTGCTCTTCTAAAACCGAATAACGCGTTTAAAATCTTAACTAGTAAATTGAATACTTTAAATCAGAGGTTCCCAAACTTTTTGCTATCGCGGCGCCCTTTGACATTTCCAAAAATGTTGCGGCGCACCAAAGCTTTTATTTTATTTTGAGCAACTTTCACTTTACAGTGTGCAAGACAAAATCTTGAAACACTTCTATAATATCATGTTTTCAGAATTCAATATTTGTAAAACTAACTATTTTTTTAAATTAATTTCTCAGATATAGTTTAAGTATTTGTACGATTTCAAAAATCATGTTGATGTAGATGTAAAGATTGAAGCTTGAGAATTCCACAAACAATTTCAAAAACTTGAAATTTTAAAATGTGGATTCAATTTATTTGTTTAAAAAGGATACCAGAAATCCTTTGGAACAGTTGAAGAGTCAAGAAAGATTAAAAAAAAATGTGAGCGACACTAGTTTTACTAACAAAAAAAATTAGAGGTTTTCCGCAATACAGTTTTTTTTTTTGTTTCGTCACAAAAGCCAAAATCCTGCGGCGCACCTGAGAAAGGTTCGCGGCGCACCAGGGCGCCGCGGCGCACAGTTTGGGAAGCACTGCTTTAAATGCAAAATAAAATTTTGAAGTTTCCCCTTAAACGCCTAAAGCTAGGCAATTTAATTTGAAATAAGTGATTTCTATCGCAATAAATGACTATTTCATCATAACGTGAACTTTTTTATAACTATTTCATGCTCTGATTAGCTACATAACTTCCTAACCAAGGTTCCACAAAAAATTTAAAACAGAGAATTTACGGGAAGTCCTATTAGCAATCGATTGTTTAGTAGCAATAATTTCAGCTAAATGAAAAACACATTGCAAGTTCCTTAAAAAAATAAGGCAAAACTAACTTTTTTCTAAAAAATTAGAAGTCTACACTCATATCTAGACAGCTACAAACTAGATGACGTAAAAAGCTTAAGATCATTGCGACGCTTAAGAGTTCCTAGTATGGAATTACAATGTAGTACCCGAATGATTCACCCCGCTGATCAATTTGACCCCGGTTTACGGTAACGGTCTAGGTAACGGTTGAGATTTGACCATATGCGTAGAACTTTTTTTTCACCATTTATGATCCCCTATCACCCTTTAAAAAGTTTGCACTCACGAACCTAACACCCTGTATATCAGTATGCGGACCTTTGACAGAAACCACAGCATCGTCTGCACGTTATCTAAGCGTGCATTGTCGTTCCAACAAGTGTCTTTCACATAAAAATTATAATGCAATGGACGTAAACTTGAACCTTGAGGAAGGCCCATGTAACTAATTACACTAGTTTACAAAATAAAACGAAAGTCGTGAACTTCTGTCAATGACCAACATTTTTGAAGCACAATTTAGCGCTGATTTCGAAACCGTGCTTCAAAAATTTTTAGGTAGAACAGTTTTTGAGTTTAAGCTAAATATTCAGTTTTACAACTTTTCAAAATAAGGAATTTACTGAAATTTAAATATCTAGCGTTTTGTTCAACTAATTTGAAATCTTTTTCCATAAATTAAAATCTAAATATAATACCATTCGATCATCTGAATGCAGCTTTTGCGTCAGATTGATAAAATTCAAGATATTGGCGAGTTTAAGGGACGATCGCCTTAAATTTTAGCCAAATTTCTAAAAATATATGAAGAAATGTATTTTTTCCAATAAGAACAACATTTAAAAAAATCTTTCTCATCGGTTATTTGACATACAATATGTAGGCGAGTTACAGTAAAAAATTCAGCTCAATCGGAGCATTTATTGCGGAGAATGGGATGTGTGAAGTGAGCGACTTTGCTTCAAAATAGAACAAAAATCGATTTCAAATCATCAACCTTGTATGGAAAGTCGAAAAAATTTCCGCTCTACTGTAATTTTTTTCCTTCGCGTTTTTGAACTCAGGGCATGATTCTACACCAAAAATGATCATTAGCTTACCGATTTCAAAAATGCTGTAAACTAGTGTTATGGAAGTTGTCAGTTGTCCGAGGGTGAAACTCATGTGATTTTCTGACAACAAATTATACAAAAAATTACATGTTTAAAATTCCTGGAAGTCCACTATTGTGCAGTTTTTCTAAGAATATATCTATGGAAACTGAATCAAAGGCGCCCCTAATATCCAAGAAAACTGAAGCCAATAGCGCATTTTCCGTAAAGGGAACGTTCAAAAATTACGTCCAACATTTGGGGGAGGGGGGGTCTACAAAAGTGTGACACTGTATTGTGACGTGTATTAGGTATAGGGAAAATGCGTTACCGAAGGGGGGGGGGGTCTAGAAATCCCAAAAATTGATGGACGTAATATTTGAATCTTCCCAAAGGTTAGTTGAATATCTGTTGAACGCAACGCTAAACAATCGTTTGTCCCTTTGACCTTGCAAAACCCGAACGCCCGAACTGTGTATTTTAAGCAAGTTATTCGATTCGACCCAATGGTCAAGTCGCGATAGGATCATTTTCTCTAACAATTTCCTTAAACATGATAACATAGCAATTGGGTGATATGAGTTATGGTTTGACGCTGGTTTACCAGGCTTTTAAATAGCTATTACTTTTACCTCCATGAATTAGTTGAACAGGTCTAGTAATCGTCTTTACGTGATGTATGGGAGATTTTGAGAAAATTGAACTTTATCATATGGTCACGCTGGGATTGAGTCTGGGCAGACCTTTTTCGCGAAGCTGAATATCCAACGGTTGGAACATTCATCACTCCCATTAGAAGATGAGCGGCTTCGCAATTGCGAGCCACTCCCCCAAAGCGTTGTCATTGAAGTTTCGCTTGAGAGGCCCTCAATGAAGCGTCGCCAATAACTACGCTTTTTCGGCTGGTCTTCTTTTGAAGGTTGCACTTGGAACACGTCGTTTTTGTGATTCTAATATGCACTCTTGTAGATCAGTTCAGACAGGAATCGATACTCATTACTCATCCAGAGGTGGGAGGGTATTGATGGCTCAACTCTAAAAGGTATCGCTGCTGCATTTTTTTGCCAATCGATATTCGTGAGGTCAAAAGGGACCTGAATTGGCTGGTCTGACCTTTCACTATTATGTTTGATGGTGGTTATAATGGGCAAATGGTCATTATCATGAGGATCTTCGATCACCTTCTACGAGCAATCGAATGATAGTAAACTTGATCCTAAAGATAGGTCAAGACGACTTTCTTTGCCGTCGGATGCAATACGTGTCACTTCACCTAAAAACGTTCAAATTGAAATCTTCGCACAAATCATAGAAAATAGCCGCTCTGTGATCGTCATATGGTTCACCCCACCCAGTACAATGTGAGTTCATATCACCCAGAATTGAAACTGGATGTGATAGTGCAGAAACCGCATTGACGACGGTTTATTGAAATTCTTGGAGGAATGTAAACGGAAGCTACGCAAAGTTCTTTACCCTTTACGTTTATTTGGCAAGCGACGATTTCTACGCCAGGGTGAGTCGCGATTGGAATTCTATAAAATGAGTAAGTCTTTTTGATCCCCAAAAGAACTCCCCCATAATGGTCATCTCTATCCTGGCGTATAATGTTAAAATCGTGGAAGTTGAGTTCATCTTTAGAAGAAAGCCATGTTTCACAAAGGGCAAATATATCACAGACTATTAGACTATGACAGTTCCACTGTAGCACAGTGATCATATCTTGTACCTCACTTGATGAATTATCCATTGAAAGACATGATCGCAGCAAGGAGGGGCCATGATTGTGTCAGATTCCTAAGATATTCTTCTACTGTAGGTATAAACATGTCAATAATGCCTCTAAATGTTTCTGGAAGGCCGAGGGCATTATATAAGCGATCCACGAGAACCCTAAAAGTAAACAGTCCTCGCTTGGGTTAAGGAGGTTTGCTTGAACTGCGAGGAACTTTAGTAGCTTTTTTCTTGCTACCTTATCGATTTTTCTCTTTGCAGTGGGGTGACGGGGGTGACAGGTTCTTACGGTATCTAGTATAGCGGCAATAAAAAATCGAGGCAAGATTTCAATAATTTTGTAGCCAATTTTCTGAGATTTTCGACCAATAGAGCGAAAAATTAAAATTTCGCGGTTTCATATTTTTAACCGAATTGCTAAAAAGAATCTTGATAGAATCTCAGGGGCAAAAAATACATAAAAAGTATACATTCAGTAACAAATTTTGAAAACGACGTATAATCAATGCTACACCATTGATTATACGTGGTTTTCAAAATTTGTTACTGAATTATTGACGATCTTGCGCCAAATACGACGCACAGGCAAACAAAATTGTCCCACCACAAAATATGCACACCGGTTTCAGCATATTGGTCACAGAGAACAGACATCCAGGCTAGAACAAATTTCATTCGGAAAGTTGTGTAAGGATTTGAATCTTTACTTGAGTAAGGTTGCAAACCAATACACGATGAAAACACACGCTAAGAAAAAGTTACTCTAAAATGAGTAAGATTCACACAAAACTGAGCTAAACTGGAACAGCTCAAAAAATGAGTAATTTTATTTCCAGCGATAGCACTGGCTCAAGTGCAAAAATCCAAACAGTTTAAGCCGTATAATATTCTTCACATCGGCAAGAATATTATACAACCTAAACTGATGAGATTTTCGCACTTGGGCCAGCGCTATCGCTGGAAATAAAATTTACTCATTTTTGAGTTGTCCCACTTTAGCTCCAAAATGAGTGAATTTTCTGACCGTGCACTAACGCCACCAAACACCATATTGCCAAAGTCAGTGTTGAATTGAAACATTTCAAGTGGTGAATTAAATTTGTATGGGAAAATAATCGATTGCAGCGCCACGCTATTGCCACTTGTGTTGCCGATTTAAAATGGCCGTTAAATTCCTTACACCGTTTTGGAACTGGACTTGGATGTCTGTTCTCTGTACATTGGTTGATGTTGCCGCTACAGTTTTCCAGTAACGGAGCGTTATTTTGGGGCGGTGTTTCGACTAATCGGTTTGTTTATGCACTGTTTCCTTTGTTGTTGGATGTGTGAACATTGTGCTGTCAAAGATTGAACATTTGCACGATCGTCGCGAAATCCTTGCAAAGCTCAATAAATATACTTTTTTTATTATTACTACTCACATAATGGAAACATTTCACTTAGCGATGTCCGCTGCTCTATGTATTCTCAACTATCTATAATAAACGAAATAAAAAAAAAAAAATATGGCAACACTGCCACGCGGTACGGATACAAAACATTCGTAAGTAAATAAACAAACAATTTATTAACTCCCGGATGGTTCGCACAGTCGGTTCACTCTTTTCTTATCAGTTAGATAACCAGTGATTCGTTTATAACATCCTATTGAAATTATTTATCAGCGTTTAAATACAATTGTAACAACAAAGTGTGCTTCACGCGATCTCGTAATCCCACAAGCAAAAAAAACGTGTTCACACCAGCTGATTCTGGCAAAAGATGAGTACTTCCACCGAAACGCGGGACCTATCCAAGCTGAATGTGGGATTCATCGGAGGCGGAAATATGGCTTATGCCATTGCAGCCGGGCTGTTTAAGACTGGTAACACACATTTATTTGCTCGCCTTTTAAAAGAAAAGGTTTTTAATAGTTGTAAGACAAAATGCTTGGAATGCACTGGGGTAACTTACGGAGCCAATCTAGAACAGCTTTCCTGCGGAAGATAAAATAACACGGTTGAACCATGGACTGATTTGCCAGCATTCAAAGACCAGAAAGTAATCTCCCGATTGAGAACCGGGCACACACTTCTATCACACAACATGGGAAGTGGACCGTTCCGCAAGGAGCGTGAAGTGTGCCACATCCCAGCTACAGTAGAGCATGTGCTTTGCGTCTGTCCCATCCACGAAGGTCAATGTCGACTCCACGACATCGCTGATAATGGAAAAATCCTACGGGACGATTCGGATACCATGAAACACTAATCTCCCTGATTGTAACCTGTACAAATTCTTTTAACAGGTCTCGCCTTCGTCTTTAAATGTTAATTAATTTAGTGTGTTGAACTAAGGGGCTGTCCATTAATTACGTAAGGGAATTTTTGCGATTTTCCGACACCCCCTTCCCCCCTTGTAAGATTTTTTGTATGAAACCCCAAATATGTTTGTATGGCGCGTAAGATTTCTTAAACCCCCCCTACCCCCATAACCCCTTACGTAATTAATGGACAGCCCCAAACCATGCGCGTAAATAGAACGCACACTGGGGCAGAACGCTGTTATAGACAGACAAAACCTCTAGTGCTCTGGACTGGATATCCATCCTAAAGCTTTGGTGTCTTTAGAGAAGTGTCTTGTAAGTTTTTGCTAAAAGCTGGTTAAAACATATTCAGGGCTGAAAATCTCTATAATAAAGTAATAATAATAATACAACATATATGACCTAGATAAGTTGCAACTGATCTAGATCAGTTTTAGCTTTCTCTAGAAGCGTCGTAGATAAAAAAACTTTCTTCTGCAAAGTTATTCATTCTCCTATTTTCGACATTTCTTCCGAAGACACTTATACCATAGACTAATTTCAAGACCTCGATGTACCCCCGCATAGAAAAATACCACTTGACATAAATTCAAAACAGTAAAATTCTTCTATAGGGGGTAAGCTTTTCCCAAAAACTTATTTATTTTATTGTTGAACAGTGTCAATCCTGAAGCCGGTAACCATGAATGACTGTTTGGTCAAACCATATCAGGCAGTGCCTCAACACTCCACGCATTGTTGAACGATATGGAGATGAAAACTCGTTTGATATGGTGATGTGATAACATGGGAGCACCTTATGTCAAACTGTTCTCATGTTTGAGCACCACACATGCATAAGTGCACTTCACAATAAATTACATTTGTTGAACGCTTTGGCAAATGGTTCAAACCAAAATGTTTTTCACCGGAAAACACCTATAAATTGTTCTTCAACACTCTCACAAGCAGTAACATATATGACATGCTGTTAAGGACAGACTTGTTAAAATCCCAAAATGGCCACCACAATGGCCGACTTTGGCACCTACTCACGATTTTGAAAGCATAAATCTCTTCGTAAACAAAACCAGCGCACCTGAGCTTCTTATTTTAAGCTTATTACAAGTGAGCAAGAACAGAATAATAAAATGCACTGTTGTTTGAAGCTTGCTTCTTAAGATTTGTGCGTCTGAAGTTCTCATGCACTGTTAATGCGGGATTTCAAGAAGTTTGTCCTTAAAGGATTGTTATTTATTATCCGAATGCAAAGCAAGCTATCCTGGATGACACGCACTCATTAAAAAAATATATATATATTGTTTAATCTTAAACGGATGGTTTCTGGTAAAGTTGCGTAAGTTTAGGGGGCGTGCAAACAGGGTTTGCATATCATCGGTTGACTCTGCTGACTCACTGTAAAGTTTTGATTAATTCGGAAAAAAAATCATCATGGCAAACCAAGTTAAAAACGCAAAAAAAATATGGTTCTCATGGCTTTTTAATTATTTCAAACTAGGACGGTAAGTAGTATGATGATATTGTATTGAAATTATGTAACGAGGTATTGTTTTTCCGTAGATTTCGAACAATTACGGACCAGGTTACGTATGGCCACAGACAAACAGACGTAACACTTCGAATATTTCTCGATTCAAATCATAGTCACGGAAACATATTCGCCCAATGCTAAAAGGACTAAGTTTGGCCGACCACCAACTAGGTGACGGTAGTGAGCAAACGTCAAACTCGAACAAAAACTATGCGAGCGCCACGGTTGGGCAGTTGGCCAACTATCAAATTTTGAAAAAGACCGTTAAACCGGTGTACGATGAGAATTATCAGAGTGTTACGTCTGTTTGACTGTGGTATGGCACTCGCCATCTGAAAGCAGAAGTGGGAGCGGAACCGCTGCAGATTTCAAGAGCAGGGTTGAAAAAATCTCATTCAATTGAATGAATTTCTGCTGAACTGAATGCTTTCGACATTCATTTTCAGCTCCGCTGTGAGAAAGTGATTGGGTAATTCTCGCTGAGACCGGCCCACTATTTACACCTTGTCTTCAAAATTGTTTAAGGTGCCGATTTTCTGAAAGCCCTCGCTAAAAAAGTAAGAAAAATGCATTTGGTTACTCTAATTGATGGACCCCCGTTAGTTTGAGCAACAACAATTTTTGCAGACCCCTCGATTTTGGTCAAATGGTGGCTCACTTGAACCGTTATAACTCGAAAGTTTCTCAGAAAACCACCTCAAAACAAATTGTTGTTGAAAAAAGGATTTTTTTTTTTAATTTCTTTGTATTTGTGAATTTTAACTTATTGCTAATTCTTCACACAGCAAAGAAAAAAGGAAAGATAGAGCTACTATTTAAAATAATAAAAAGTTGAGTCGGCCATATTGATTTTGGCCGCCATCTTGGATGTTTATACCAAAACATAACTTTTGATAGGAAAAAAGACATCTCTAATTTTTTGATATGTTATGTATAAATGCCTCAGCTTTCAATTGATGCTAAAATTTTGAAAATCGGTGGTTGCCCTCATGGTGAAAATAATGTTTTGGTATAAAAATCCAAGATGGCGGCCAAAATCAATATGGCCGACCCAACTTTTTATTATGGTGAATAGTAGCTCTATCTTTCCTCTTTTCAACAACAATTCGTTTTGAGGTGGTTTTTTGAGAAACTTTAGAGTTATAACGGTTTAAATGAGTCACCATTTGACCAAAATCGAGGGGTCTGCAAAAATTGTTGTGGCTCTAACTAACGGGGGGTCCATCAATTAGAGTAACCAAATGCATTTTTCTTACTTTTTTAGCGAGGGCTTTCAGAAAATCGGCACCTTAAACATGTTTGAAGACAAGGTGTAAATAGTGGGCCGGTCTCAGCGAGAATTACCCATTCCCCTTTGATTAACCCACAACTTTTTCACCGTGGATTCGCAATGTGTCACCGTGATCGATTTTCACCGTGAAGTGACACTCATAATAAGGGCCATATTTAGCGTGTTGCACTGATCTGACAGCTCTGACAGTAAAGGACTAAACATAAATTACGTAAGTGGGTACCGAGGATTGTTCACAATCTGCGAACTTGACTGCGGAAAAAATCACAACCATGGCGCCGCTGGTTGGACAGTTTCGCAACACCACTGTTACGTCAGTTCGTCGGTGCTTCCATTCCCACCGTTCTACAATTTCTCGACGTGACAGCCAGTATTGTTTTGTACATGACGGGAGAAGGCACGTTCCCCGCACGCTATTGACAGTTTCGTAAAACTTTCTCATATCATTCTGTTCCATAATCTCTGGATCTAGAGAACCTATTGTCGTCGCAGTTGAAACCCGAAGTTTCCCCACACCCGACAATCGAATTTTCTCAAAATCCATACGTGAAACCCAACGTCGGACGTAGTGCGCTGGACAGCGGACCTGGCCCTCTATCCAGCGCACTGTACCTGACGTACGTCCGATACACGGTTTAGGAGAAAAATCGATTTTCGCGTGTCAAAAATTCCGATTTTCAACTGCACGAACAATATTGTCACAGACAAACAGACGTAACACCTTGAACGGTTTTCATGGAAATCCATCGCCCAGTTCACACTACCATCACCTGGTGGAAAAGTTGCACGAATCACTGTGTTGTGCCATATCGCCAACAGAAGGCGATAGTGTGAAACGTCAAACGCATTGAAAAACGATGCGCGCGCCTCTAGTTGTGAAAGCCACAACTATGAAAATTTAAAATGTTCGTTGAAAACGTGGTCGATGAAAATTTTGCAAGTGTTACGTCTGGTTTAATTACTTATCTTAATTGATGTGGGCTTTAAATGCTTCATTCTAACATTTCAGTCGCTCAATATCAAGCATGTATTAGATCTGCAAGGAGAATTAATAGATTTCAAGTAGTTTTTAAAAAGTTTATCTATATTGACCCAGTGATGTACCGAATATTCGGCCGGCCGAATATTCGGGCCGAATATCAGCTTATTTTCGATTTTGCCGAATATTCGTTTAGCCGAATATTAAATGTATTATTCGGCCGAATATATTCCGATTAGGCCGAATAATGACTAAACATAGCAACAACACACTAAATCAAGAATTTAGTAAATTGTGAAGTGGATTTTAAAAGCATTTTATTTGCAAAAAGTTACTTTTTCTGTGATGTTAAGGACAAACGTCTTGAAATCCCGCTTCAAAGTTTCATCAAAACTTCAGACGCACAAATCTCAAGAAGCAAGCTTCAAACAACAATGTATTTTATTATTCTGTTCTTGCTCACTTTTAATTAGCTTAAAATGAGAAGCTCAGGTGTGCTGGTTTTGTTTTCAAAGAGATTTGTGCCCTCGAAATCGTGAGTAGATGCCAAAGTCAGCCATTGTGGCGGCCATTTTGGGATTCTAACAAGTCTATCCTTAAAATGTTTCTGAAGATGCTGGCTTTCAAATTCTACTTTCTTGAAAACAAAAATGCCCTTTACAATAACTTCACGAGATTTTTAACAAGAAAATCGGCCGAATATCTGACCGATTATTCGGCCGAATATTCGTTTCACCGAATAATAAAATTCGAATTATTCGGTATTCGGCCGAAGGCCGAATAGTACTATTCGGTACATCACTAAATTACCCATAGTTGTATAACACCAACATATCAATATATAATGGCAAATGTTTGTTGTTCCAATTGCAGGCGTCCTCAACCCGAATCAAGTTGTTGTATCGGCAACTCGTTTGGAAAACCTGAAAGAACGCTGGAATCCATTGGGCGTCAACAGGCTAACCACAAGCAATGCCGAGGTGCTACAGGAGGCGCAAATCATTTTCCTCTGTGTAAAACCGCACATCCTACCGGCCTGTAAGGAGTCCATCATGGTCGAGGCGGAATCCATCCAGCATCTCGCCTCCCACTGCCACGAAAAGGTCATGGTTTCAATTTTGGCCGGTGTAACCCTGGCAAAGCTGAAGGAAACGTTTTCGTTTTTGAACATACAGCACGTGCGCACAATGCCTAACACTCCGATGCAAGTTGGAGCAGGTTGTACCATATACTGCGCGGGATTCGGAAAACACTGCCCAGGGGTAAGTGGATTTGAGGAGTACTTTCAAAATTTATCAAAGTTCAAATTCCCAAAAAAAAAAGCTTGGAAAGCTTCTGGTCCCATAACATGAGTAAACAGGAACCTAGTGACAGATTTTGACACTTTCCAATTTGTACTCTTCTAACTAAACAGTGATGTAGTACTTACACAAATTTTCTCACTAATTTAGGTTGTTCTCAGTTACTACAAAGACATAAAATTTATGCTAAGCCAGTTAGGATTGGCATATGAAGTGAAGGAGGAGCAGATGGATGGCATCACTGGTCTGACCGGGTGTGGTCCTGCCTTTGTCTATGAAATCATTGAAGCCCTAGCCGACGGAGGGGTGAAGCAAGGCATTGCTCGTGACATGGCTCTCAAAATGGCAGCTCAAACTGTGTTGGGAGCTGCCAAGACAGTACTGGAAACTGGGAAGCATCCCGCTGTGCTTAAGGATGAGGTATGCTCTCCGGGCGGAGCCACAATCCATGGCGTTCACGAGCTCGAAAAAGGTGCAATGCGAGCGACGCTGATGAACGCGGTGGAAAAGTCTGCTGCTCGAGCAAAGGAGCTCTCTTGAAGTGCTTAGTAAGTACCTGTGTGTATCCGGTAATTAGTAATTATTGTTTGTCTTGATGATATCTCTGTTAGCATACCTTTATAATAGAAAAATGCATTGATGTTTCACCGAGTAAACAATCTAGTAAATGATAGAGAAAGCCTGCGTGTATCGAATGCATTTAAGCATTTAGTATTACATCGCAATGGGATTATATTTCAATTTGGGAAAAATGTTTAACAATTGATTCACAACACTTACACAGTACAAAGTATCATTAGACACGAGAACGGATCGTGCCCGATAAACCAAGTCCTATCAAACTCAATTATACGGTCAAGTTGCAGGCAATTTAGGCTACATAAACATATTGTGTTGTGACGAATAAAACAAAACTGCTGAAAATTCCCAAAGTCGCCATATAAAAAGATTATCCTTTTGATAAAAAGTATAGTTGACAAGATTTCAGTGTGGGATTGAAAATCCTACATCGTTGTAAGCAACAACCTGAAATTGTACTTCGGGACCTCTTGGATCAAGGTCCAACCCCCTGGACTTTGAATATCAGGCTTGTGATATATTTTAACTCCAGTTTTTTTTTTGTTTTGTTAGCGGAATAGTCGTTATATCCAGCTTTCCACGCTCGCCATAATGGCGGATGCTATAAAACAATTTGACAGTATCTGTGCCCCAGATAACGCAACGACTTATTTCATCCATAGCAACCTTTGATAAACACTTTTTTCCTTGCCAACAGAAAATCAACAGGCAAAAATTCGGAACTTCATTTTTCTAGCGAGGAAAAAATTAAGCTTTTTAACAATCGGTAAAGCTAAAACAAGTTTATTGGTTTCTTATATTCTTATAATTAATATTCTTCTTCTAGCCTGAATACTTGCAATATGTCCTGATCATCATATGGCTTCAGTGGCGGGGTGGAATCTTCGGTGGCGAGCGGTGAGGCAACGTCGGTGGTAGCTGAGAGCAGTGGCGGTGGCAGCGGCGGGGAGCAGTCCAAGCTCGAGGAAATGCAGTCGGGGCGGCCGGGATCTGGAAGACAGGCCTAACTGATGGGGCTTCGGGCGCGTAGATGCGCCGGGCGTGAAACGTCTAGCCGAGATGGTGATAGCTTCGCCCGGAGGAAATGTAATCGTGATAGCCGGACGCGGGTGACCAGGCCGACCCGATGCGCCGAGCGCTGAACGAATGTCTCTAGAACATTGTTAAATTTGGAGTGTAGAATTAGCAAAACTTTGACGTGATTCATAATCATATTTTATTGGGTTAAGTTTGAATATAGACATTGACTGATACATTGTTACTGGTAGCTTATCTGAGGACAGTTGCCCTAGCTCCGGGAAAACTTCGGTGATCGCAACTTTTTATTGATCTCCAACGCAGACCGCCTTCTGGCCACTCGTGGGCGCTACGTAATCACCCCTATGACAAAACCACTACCGCTATTGGGATACCGGACTACTGCTGCGACGGGCAAGTGCTCATAGCCTACAACATCTACGAATCTGTCGACAGTCAAATTCTCACTGGCGCCGCGGGTTACGATGAACCTCGTGAAGAACTCTGTTATCGGCGGGTAATATTTGCCGTAACATATGATTTTGTGGAATTCGGGAATTTAGTGTGAAGTTGGCGCTAGCTCGCAATGAGCCTCTGCACGAATCTGGCGTACTGCTCACTCCCACAGAAAACTTGAAAACAGTTCGCACAGTAAAAGTCAAATGTGACTTTTACTGTGCGCGCTGTTTTCAAATTTTCTGTGGGAGTGAGCGAGACAGGGCAAATTCGTGCAGAGGCTCATAGTCAACTTGTCTTTCCACGCCTGGGCGGTGACGCGCGTACGCATAGAGATACATCGCCTGAGTGCAGTGGGTGGCGGCCTCCACTGAATCCAGGTTGGGCGGAAAAGGATGACCCGAGAAAGTGAGTGTCCCTTCGAAGGGGAGTTGAGCTCGGTGAGAAAATCATCGAGACAGTTGGAAAATAGTCGTAAAGAGAAGAGGTGACACAGATTGGATACTGTTGTCCTACGTAAATATGCCACGTTGTGAGCGCAAGAAGTTTGTTTGATCAGCCAAAGCCATTTAGTTACCCTACAGTTGATTTAGCCAATCGACTGGATACCCGTGAAAACCCTTGTACCACGACCAACAACGGATTCAGGATTTCGCCAAGCGTCGTATTTCGGCGCAATCTCAAACCTCGTGACCCGTGATCACGACCGACTACACCAGTGGTCAGTGTACATTGACGGCCGATCGGGACAAAGTCCTAAGCAATCGTCACATCTCCGGCCTCCGTATGTCGTCTTCCGGCTAGTCCTCGCCACCATCTCGACGGCCTAGGAGCGAAGCCCGACCAATTCCTCCCCGTGAACATCTCTTCAGGCCGAAGCTATCACCATCTCGGACATTCGTTCAGCGTTCGGTCGTCGAAAGCTGGCCATTTTGGACCAAAGCACGGGCAATCCCACGTTTCCGTAGCCACATCGGGTCGCCCTGGTCACCCGCGTCTGGCTATCACGATTACATTTCCTCCAGGCGAAGCCATCACCATCTCGGCTAAACGTTTCACGCCAGGCAGTCCAATGTCGGTCCGTTTGTCCGAGGCCCCACCAGATACTTAGGCCTGCTTTCCAGATTCCGGCCACCCGGCTGCATTTCCTCGAGCTTAGACTTCTCCCCGTCGCTGCCACCGCCACTGCTTCCAGCTACCACCCACGTTGCCTCGCCGCTCGTCACCGAAGATTCCACCAGGCCACTGAAGCCACCAGCATCGCCCGTAAAGACGCGTGTCTACTCAGGTTCGGTACTTATACGGATCTTCAATAAACTGTTCAACCGTGAGTACTGCGAGTAGTTAGGAATCAGCACTCCGAAAGCCTATCATCCGTTCGCACTGGGACCCTGATCCAGAAGAGGCCGTGAGCGCCCACCGTAGACTGCCGGCTTAGACCAGCGACCTGGGGATTTAGGTCGGTTTCCCTTCGAAACCGAGCCGATCGGTTTCCCGCAAAAGACGCCCCTGTAGTAAGCTAATTGTATCTCGACGTGCCGACAGGACTGTCCGCAGCTCTAACTACTACATATAGAGCTGCCGTTTCAGCATCCGGATTATTTCAAACCATTGTCGTAGCTGTCTTCCAACCCAGACAACCTGTCATCGTATAAGATGCTGCATAAGATGATAAAGTGGAGGCCTTATGCGTGCATACCTCCATTTAGGCGCATGTAAAATGTACGCATATCGCCTCCACTTTAACATCTTATGCAACATCTTATACGATGACTGGTTGACTGGGAATCATCCACCGGACATATTGCAAGTTTTCAGGCTAGAAGAAGAATATTAATTATAAGAATATAAGACACTAATAAACTTGTTTTAGCTTTACCGATTATTAAAAAGCTTAATTTTTTCTCGTTAGAAAAATGAAATTCCGAATTTTTGCCTGTTGATTTTCTGTTGGCAAGGAAAAAAGTGTTTATCAAAGGTTGCTATGGATGAAATAAGTCGTCGCGTTATCTGGGGCACAGATACTGTCAAATTATTTTATAGCATCCGCCATTATGGCGAGCGTGGAAAGCTGGATTCAATACACACGCTGTGAAGTTACAGTTTCCGTCCTTTTGACAACACCGCCCGTTTCTATTCCGTTTTCTTGTCGAGTTAAACATAAGCGTACCTTCACTGATAATCTTTCCGAACGGTGCTGACCGGCTGTCAACAGTCGTGTCGTTATGCTCCGAGACGGAAATGCTTTTATTTTCATTTCAATAAATCGATAAGCATGCTAAAAGTTCTGAACCAGGTAATTCCGAAAGCACTTTTCTTATGCCTTCTGGTTCATTGGATTTTGTGGAGACTTTTGCCATTCCTTGAAAATCATCTGCTTGAGCTGTGATAGTTTTAGGGAGGGATATTCCTGTTTCATAATCGGCAATTGTTCATCTTCGTAAGCTTTAAAAGCAGCCTTCATTCGTTTCTCTGGGTGACGATCCTCACCATCCTTGACATTGAGAACGGCAATGGCTTGATCTATCGTTTGAGCAACTTCCGTTTCGGCCATCATTCGGTTAAGATTTTCTTCGATAAGCGATGTTTTCGGAACGACTGGCTTTGGTGGATTGTTTACGGTTTCAATAGCACGATTACGCTTTTCCACTTCGGCATCGATTTGGGCACGAGTAATTTTTTGAACCGAAACTTTGGGTGCAGTCTTAATAGAGCTCATTTCCTGTTCTAGCAGTGCCTTAGCTTCTGCCTTTTTTCTGGCTTGCTCGAGACGCTTACGCTCTTCTTCTTCCTAAAAATAGTACGAATCATAAATATAACCAATAAAATACATTGGTGTATGAAAGGGATGTGCACTAAAGCAATAGACTGACAACTAAAACGCTGAAACACTTTTTAGTTTAACAAATAGGAAATATTCAAAAGAATAATTATTCTTTAAGTTGTAATTTTGATTGTAATTTTTTAGCAGGCCAAGTATACTTCAAGAGGCTATAAGTTTGGATATGTGTAAAGTTCATTGTCGTTGGAATGCATTAGATTTTTTGAAAAAAAACATGAGATTTCTGTAGGTTTTGGTAAAATTAACCAGAACCCGGTGCAAACTTGTTAGTGGGTAGCAATAAGTTAAGTTTGTTGAAGTGGAATCAAATACAATTCACAATCAATGTCTATAAATACATTTTTTTAAATACGTTGGACAATCTTATCAAAGGCCAGTTAGCAATGAAATTACCTAATAACTATATTTGTTAGGTAATTTCATTGCTAACTGGCCTTTGCAGAAGTTCGGGATCTCAGTGTGATATTGCATCAAATCATTCCGGTGTCTTCACCGCACGTAATCATCATCGTCTCTGTAAAGATAAACCCGGCCCAGATTTAAGTCAAACAAGCAAATGTGACGTCCCACCCGATTATCATACCCAGTAGCTTGTGTGGCCAAAAATACAATAGAATGAATGCATTGAAAGCTTCGTGTTAGTTACAAACGAATTATTTACCTTTTGCTTTTTCTTTTTGGCCAGCAGCTTATCGTCATCGGCCCATAGTGCATCCTCCGCAGCTTTGGCTGCCTTCTCGGTCGCAACCTTTTTCGCCTCGGCCTTGCGTTCTCGAGCTTCCACAGCCTTGCTGTTGATTCCCATCTTTTTCGGCATTCTGACTAACCTTTCGCGGCCAGATAAAGCTTTAAAAGTAACGCGAAATGATCGATTTTCTACGATTTTCTAATCTTTTGACACCGTGAAATTCACTACCATCTGCAGATTTTTACGATTTGGTTTGTTTTGACTTTTCGTTGGCTGGAAGTTGTATTGGGCGATCTTCCCAGTTGAAATTCTACACGGAACTGCAAAACTACCCAAATTTGATATTTTTTTTTGACGCAACCCGGTACACGCTTACACGGAAAGATGAAACTACCCAAAAGTGAATTCTTTTCACCTAACTTCGGGGTTGCGTGCATCCGTCAAGACAATTTTGAGTTCATGGACTCGATGCTTTACTCGATGTTTATGTTGTGTTGTTCCCGCTTGCTTCCATGTGAAACAAATGAGTGTAATCAGTTTTGTACTTTTTAATTCCGCCCTAATCTTGGCCCTAATTGCTTATCCTTTGACAAAGGACAAGCGATTAGGGCGGTATTAAAAGGTACAAAACTGAGAGGGTACCGTCTACCCCCGTTGGTTTGAACGACACCTCATGCAAACCAACGGGGTTCATTTTTAGTTTGAACTTCTAGCAACCCTGTGGACGACGAAAAACCCCACTGCTGGCAGCCTCATTTTATGTTTTGTTTTGATTCTGCGTTCCGTTTCACCCCGTTCCATTAGAAGAATGAAGTTTGAGCCATTTTTAATTTGAACGATGTGCAGATTAGAGGGGGTCAAATTAAAAAGTGTTCAGATTAGATGCGGCCAAACGAACGGGGGTAGACGGTATTCTGCTTAGAGGGCTTGGGAATACTCTGACAACGACAAGCACACTATAGTCGCACCTTGCACGCTATAGCGCCGCGAACAATTTTAGGGAACAACATCATAAATGTGCGTGCGATCGCGATGCCACACCTGCCGTGTACGAATATGCATGTACACCCTGATGTACACGCACACAATCATGTTTTAGTGTTCCCGTGAATCGTTAAGGGCGTCTCGACCTCGGTCTCGACCATGTCGCCTACGACAAGGTGGAAGTACACGCTAACCTGAAACTACCCATCGCCTGGGTCGATTCTACCCGGATTTTCATGTTGTTAGCAGTTGTCAGAATCCGGGTAATCCGAAAACCCAGATTGGTTGAATCTGGGTAAAGATCTGGGTAATCGGCACTTTGTCACTTTCCGGTTTGAGAATATGGCAGCGATCAGGCGAACGCAGGCAATTATGGATGTTTCCACGGAAAATATGAGGATAAATGACGGGAAAACAGTGAAATTCTTCAAAGGAACTGTTTTCCTGCATCAGGTAAGTGAAAAGCACATGGGAATTAGGAGCTTTTTATCAAAAATCTAAATTGGAAATAAATCAACAAAATCAAGGTCCCGGAGAAGCTGGGTACCGGTTACCCAGTTTTTGCAACCAACATCGGTAACCCAGATTTGAGTAAAGGTGCCTTTACTCAGATTAGAGTAACTGCAGTTTTGCTCAATCTGGGTCGCTTTGACACCAATCTGGGTAACCGAGGGTTAGCGTGTATAGATACTATAGATTCCATAGACTCGCGAAGCCATGGTTGAGCAATATAATTTTAGTGTGTTTTACCGTTAATAGAGTGTACCGAGTGAATATGTCGTCACGCAATCCATTGTCGTGCAAACCGTAACGTTATGCTCGTTTAGCTACACGCACTGACAGTTCGTTTGGCTACAGTTGTCTTCGTCTCCGCGAGTCTATGGAATCTATAGTGTCTATGGATTATAGCACGAATTTATACTGGCCTGCTTACTCTCACACGAAATTTAACGTTTGAGAGGTGCCGGCACCGCTCAAACGTCAAATTTACTGTGAGAGTAAGCAGGCCAGCATAAATTCGTGCAGTGGATCATAAGTGGAAGCTGTCTATCCCAAGGAGTTTCCAACTAAATTGATTACCTGTCACTACCGAAAACAATACTCTGATTGCTCATTGATTACTGTGATTACTATGATTACTTATTGATTACCATGATTACTATTGATTACTCAAGAATACTGCAGATTACTAAGATTACTTCTGATTACCATGATTACTTGTGATTATCTTGATTACTTGTGATTACTTATTAATTACCAAGATTACTACTGATTACTCAGATTACCTATGATTATCATATGATTACCCATGATTACTTTGTTTGGTTGTACCGTAGATTACTTAGTTGATTACATTTGATTACCATTGATTACATCTGATTACCATTGATTACATCTGATTACTATTGATTTCCTCGGATTATTATTGATTACTTTTGATTATCATGATTACTTGTGATTACCTTGATTACTTATGATTACTTATTGATTACCATGATTACTTGCGATTACCTTGATTGATGACTTATTGATTACCAAGATTACTGTTGATTACTTGTGATTACCTTGATTACCTATGATTACTTCTTATTGATTACCAAGATTACTTTTGATTACTTAAAATTACTACTGATTATTCAGATTACCTATGATTATCATATGATTACAACTAAGCTCGATTTGAATAGGTCGTATGTGCTTTTGTCGATTAAAAATTCGATCAGTTGGATTCGCTTATTATAGCGAAAACCGTTGAAATTGAGTAAAGTTGATATATACAGCAGAATCCTCACAAAACAGGCTTTCTGTTCCATCATTAAAAGTTTGCAAAATATCTGACATATTACTATTGTCTATCCGGTTGGAATCAAGACCGACATTCAATCAAAAATTGCCATTTTCTTGATCCACAAGTGTCGCAACTGTTTCGCATCTAGTGCGCCGTGTTGCTGACAACAACGGGAAGGATGCGCACTACTTTTGACATGATTAAAAAACGTCGCGAGTTGGGTCGCATCGCGACTTGATTGTGCGAAGTCCGGTTTGGTGGCGGCCCGACAATACAATGACTAAAATAAACTGATCGAATTTTATATCGACAAAAGCACATACGACCTATTCAAATCGAGCTCCAGAATTACTCACGATTACTTTGTTTGGTTGTTATACCGTTGATTACCTAGTTGATTACATTTGATTACTATTGATTACATCTAGTTATCATTGATTACATATGATTACCATTGATTACATCTGATTACCATTGATTACTTCGGATTACTAGGGGAACCAACATATCTAGATTGAGTTTAAATAAGGGCGAAAGTAACTTGAGAGAGTTCTCTTCATCGACTCTCCCTTCTGCAAATTAAAGTGACAAGATGCAAATTCAATCGAACTTTTTTACACTTAGACGCTAGATTGCATCGAAACCTAGCGATTTATGACCAAAAAATTCAACCATACTTACATCTTGTCACTTTAATTTGATGAAGAGAGAGTCGATGAAGAGAACTCTCTCATGTTACTTTCGCCCTTATTCAAACTCAATCTAGATATTTTGGACACAGCAACGAGCCAATATTTTTTGGACACCTACGGCAAAAACAAATGGAAGTGTCCAAAATATATTGGCGTAACGCTGTGTCCAAAATACGTTGATAGGGGAATGATTACTTCAGATTACCAAGATTACTTGTGATTACCTGATTACTCAGAGAAATCGAAAGTAATCATTGATAACTTGTCACCTAGGTGGTGCGAATAGAAACGGTTTTATTTTTCAAGCTAGCTAACACACACCTACACACTCCCGGCACACAGCTTGTAAACACGCACGAGCGCTCAATTTTCTTGCAACCACCTCTCTCAGCGCGGTTGTCAAACACGCCGTCGCGACGCTGTTCGGAAATGGTAAACATGATCAATTCACCATTATTCCGATTTTGTTCTCGTGTTCAAAGTTTATTATTTTCCATTCGCGATGGAAATTCTGATGGATAGTTGTTACAAAATTAGCTAAAATAGGCTCAAAACAATGTTTATCCTTCTCCTCGCTTTCCAACGGGTTGACAGCGGCAAATGGAGATATCGTGACAACAGTTTTGATTATATCCGCAGCACCTAGATAGCAATACTCTTCAATCAATCACACAGGTTTAACAAGGTTTAACATAACCTCTATCTTCAATGTTTGGCTCCCGATGTTTGGCTCCCGATGAGAGAGCATATTGAGTCAGTCCGCGACACTCAGCTTGTCACTAACAAACTTGTTGGCTTGGTCTGTCCCGTCTTCGGTTGAATTAAATATTTCTAGATTGAGTTTAAATAAGGGCGAA
This sequence comes from Aedes albopictus, assembly GCF_035046485.1. Classification (NCBI taxonomy): domain Eukaryota; kingdom Metazoa; phylum Arthropoda; class Insecta; order Diptera; family Culicidae; genus Aedes; species Aedes albopictus. The sequence continues at coordinate 196,150,300 of NC_085136.1, forward strand.
AGTAACATGAGAGAGTTCTCTTCATCGACTTTCTCTTCTTCAAATTAAAGTGACAAGATGCAAGCACAGACAAACAGACGTAACACTTCGAACATTTTTCGATTCAAATCATCCCGCATAACCATGAACTGTACTATTTCTGTTTGCCATACTGTTCACAACTATTTAATACAGTATCCCAACAGTTTCGTATAACATCCAAAGTAACAATACATCAACAGTCTCATAGACAGTTTCAACAGTTTGATAGATGGTTTTTGAGCAAATAACATTATGGGGAATAGGCGGTTAAGTTATGTTACAATAAAAAATCGCTCATTTTCTCGAACAAAATTTTTGCAAACCTGTATGCCATAATGTTGGCATACTATCCATTTTCTGCAAGGATAACAGTAAGTCAAACTGTTTTGAAGTTGTCGAACCGTTAATTTAGGGGACACTTATAACGCTATAGGAGTCAGTTCAAGTATTGTGCAATTGAGTTCAATGAACAGAATACTCTACTGTTTGAATCTGGTATTATGATATAAGTTCAACTCAGGCAATTTGCTATTTTCTAGGAACTGCTATCGCAAAAAAAATACTTTTTTTTGCGGGAGCAGCTACTAGAAAACAGCAAATTGCATCGAAATAAATAGCTACAAATAATTAAAATGAGTATGTATTGCATGACTAAAACATCATAACAGGCTTGGACACATTTGAAACCACTTCTAAACTAAAAAAAGAACACTAAACATTTTAAACTCGGTAAAATTTGGTAACAATCTGAATAGTCCAATGAGGTGTAATTCAATTTAATCAATTTTGGCATAAATTAACATCTATGGAGGTGGCGAGGAACCGCTGCAGGTGGCACAAATTGTAAAGGATGATGACCTTGATGACAGCGGTGATGTCAAACGCAGGAACCAACGGCATACCGAATGCCGCCTATCGAGGAAGCTGTCCTCCAACTGTCGCTGGGCTGAATCAGCTTGGCCTTGGTTCTCCTCCGATATTCGCCATGATGCAAGCTTCTCCCGGGTATATCCGTGTCCATCCGAACTTCGCTCTTTCACAAGTTTCTTACATCCGGATTTGTAACGTGCCCCACTCAAACGAGCCTCCTCGCCAATCTTCGCCCTTCTTGTTTTATTTGACTGAAAACCTAAAATAAAAAAAGACCAAATTAAGATTCGAAATCGTCCAACCACGGAAAATAATCTGTTTACCTTCAAGATCTAGTCTAAGATTCTATTTTTTTCTGGTCCGAATCAGGGTCCGTATGTGGGTGGGTTTCCTGAATCTCCTCCATCGTTATACGGCCTTGTGAGAGCAGCCTTCAGTGGGGTGAAAATGCAGCAACAAACACTATTCTGATGTATAACCAGGTGTACAACGGGGTCAGCTCCTTTTGTGCGGGTCTGAATATGAACTTCTCGGGAAAATTCACAAAAAAATCAAAACAAAAATTCCACCAAGTTATGTAAATGACAATTGATTTTCTCGATTCAGTCGTTCTGTCGGGTCTATCACGGCAAACGAACACTAATGCATGCAACCGTATGTCAAACTGTGAGATAATGATAATCTATTGTAAAATCTGCGTATGTAAGTGTGAAATCCAAATATCCTATCAAACCGTTTAGCATAATGTGGCGGTATATTTAAACTATTCACCGGAAATTTTGATTTTCACATTATTACATTATATTGTTACATTTTGCTTTAGGTTGCTCATGCTGTTTTTAATATTACAAAGAGGTTTGTTCTAAATTGTTCAACTGAAAGGCAACAATTTGAGATAGTGTAACCTTAACAGTTAGATCAGTTTTACTGTTTGGAGTCTATGGCACACTGTATTTTTCTATGCGGGATAGTCACGGAAACATATTCGCCCAATGCTAAAAGGACTAAGTTTGGCCGACCACCAAATAGGTGGCGGTAGTGAGCAAACGTCAAACTCGAATAAAAACTATGCGAGCGCCACGGTTGGGCAGTTGGCCAACTACACTAAAAATAATTCGCATCAAGTTTGCAAATGCCGCGCACATAGATTTTTGCAATCAAGCTTTGCACATAAATTGCACTGGCATTGCACATAGAACCAGATTTCTAGCTCATCTTAGTTTCTACATGCAATGCACATAAATATTGTGCATCCAGTTGATAGATGGACATTTGGCACTGTTTGCCGACCGTTTTGAACCATCGCTGCCCTACACGGATAACTAATGTTGGCAAACTTCCGTGGCACTGAAAATGAATAACATTCACATGTGTTTTTAAGCTGCCCGTAGGCTCACATTTTTATATGAATTTGAAAAAACTATGCTTTAATATGCGCTAATATGGATGCTCGAGTTTATTTGAAACTGTGTAAGTCTTACACATTTCGGCGAATACCATAGAATTTGGCCGATTTTGCGTAGGTCTCACACATTTTTGTGTTACGAATTTCATGAGTGTTTGCATTGATCTAAAAAAAGGCAAAAAAAGTTTGTAAACAACTGTTCTCTCATTCGTCGTCTCAATCGTAAATATTATTTGGAGTTTGAGGAGGAACAGAGGTGCAGAGTGGAAAAGTAAATATCTAATATTCTAAGAAATAGAACTATATTATTAATTTTATCGTTTACAGAATGGATAACGCCGGGAATATAGAAAATCCTGCTTCGCCTGAAGCAGATATCAACGCGCTGAATATGTCATACGAGGAGGAGGAATACCTAGACCCGGGATCTCAAAATGATCCTTTGCTGTCCAGTTTTGAAGAAGCCCCAGAGGAAGCTGATGTTCCGGAGGAAGAGCAGAATCAACAGGATGAAAATTACTCTGCATCCAGTGTACAGCCAGAAGATATTTCGATTGAAGCAAGTCGCGGATCGCACACACGGAACATTAGCATCAGTCTCTCATCCAAAAAGTACGATCGGTTCCAGTACCACTTTGTGGGTGTGTTTTATTCGCGCTGCTTCAAAACTCAACACCTCGCAGACCCGGTATGCACACAGGACGTTTACGGTTCATCGATCAGAAAACTACTCGATTGCATGTGGACTGTTTGCAGACATTATATATCGAAGGAAGTTGTGGTGGAGCAGATTGATGAAGAGAAACATGTTCGGTGGTCGTCCAAGGATACCCCAGATGCCAGTGACATGCGCAAGTTTGTAGTATTAAAGGAAGGAAAAACTAAAAAGATCTTCTCGATCGCAGAATTGGAAGAAAACTCGCGTACAGTCGTGAAGTGGCGCGGAAAGGAGATTCAAGTGCATGTGTACAAATACTCGACATCGGTTACCTCTAGCACCATCTGGGACATGATCAACAAAAAATTACTCCACCCTGAGAAGAAGGATAGAGCGGGAGCCCCATCCACTGAAGAAGTGTTTGATTGCATTGAGCAATTGAAAACGACTCACTCCCACTATTCAGCACTGCACTCCTCATGGATCAAATGGGCAAACTATATCCTGTCCCAGCCGGGTGATCGACGACCTGCGTTAATGACTGAGGCACCACCTGATGAATATTTGCACCTATTTCGTGCACCACCGACGAGTGAAGGTGAACTGCTACAAGCCACACGTCAAGGATTATTAGTGGCCCATACTATGGCATCGAGTTTTAAGTCATCTGTGAATAATTTGTGCCAACGTGTCGGATCTATTGCTCAAGCTCTTAACGAGCTACAACTTGAAGTACACGAGCTTAAAGCGCAAGTTGAAAATTCTCAGAAAATGCTGGAGTCAATGCAGGCCTCTCTTCCTCCTCAAGAATCAGAGTTCAGTCGCAAACTTGCATCGCGGGTATCTGATATTCCAGATATTGATCATATTTAGAAGGTTGAGCTGCATAATTGGAGAAGCTTGTATCATTCTGTTTTATCACTGTTACAAAACTGAAATAAAAAAGTTTGAAGAGTGGAGTGTGTTTTTATTATTTTTATTTAAGCTTTTTATTTTACAGTTGTTCATAAAAGATATATTTCAGCGTATTATTTATTCAGATGAAGCAGTATTGGTGAAAACTTCGGATGTTGGATTAAAAATTCCTCCTTGATGGTATCCGCATTTTGTGAAAATTTTGGTACAGTCATAGTAAGAAAACCTAGTAAGAGTACTTCCTACCACGACAGACATTGGCGTTTTGTCACTCTCGGTGTAGGTTCGTTTCATATCCCGTTTTATTAGCCCGAAGACAATCTCGATTGGATTGTACATCGGACAATACGCCGGTAAAAATATTGGCAAAATTCCCAATGAGCGCAAATATTTGATGATGTTGTCATCGCAGTGTATGCGGGCGCCATCCATCACCCATACAGAGTATCTTCCGGGGTATGATTGAATCATTCCGCTAAGTGCCAACGTTCTGCAACAGTCGAAAAATTTGTGACGCGTGAACGTTCCTTCTGTCTCGAATGCATCAACTATTCCAGACTGTCCGATGAAGCACAGAGATGATACCCTCGGTCGCCTACGGAACTCGCCACGATAAATCAGACTCTTTCCTATAGCTCCATATCCTTTATTTCGAAGAATTTCAAGGTTGGCAAACGCAACTTCGTCGAGGAACAGAAGCTGATGGAAGTCCCAGGGAAAGGAGGATAGTTCCTGCTTGAAACGATGTATATCTGCTTGTCGGATCTGTATAGCACGTCTTTCTAGAACCTTCCACGACAATCCGTTAGCATGTAGAATGTTGCAAATTGAAGATGCACTTATGGAAACTCCAAATTTATTAGCAAACAGTTTCTGGGCCTCGTTCAGGTAAAGGACAGGTCGTCGTTCGTATAGCTTCACCAGCCAGTCTCGTTTATCCTTCCCAATCTTCCGGAATACAGTCGCCCTTCTTGCTTTGGTCACCAGTCCATTCCGCTCGTAGTCCATTATCCATGAGCTGATAGTAGTACGTGATTTTCCATAAAGAGTTGCCAACTGGATTCTCGACAGCCCCAAAAAATAATGACCGTATAAACAATGATATTTAGTGCTTACACTTGCTCGACCGTGTTTCACATAATCCAAAATAACATTTTTATCCATTATTAAATAAAAGTGTCTTCACTCGGCTACGAAATATATTCTGCAAGTGTTGTGTTTACAGTCCGAGTAGAAATTTCGAGTCGGTGACAGAAAAGGACAGACGTCAAAATTGACAGCTTTTCTGACAGCGGCTGATTGAACGACCGTTCAAATCAACGACCGTTTGAAACAGTCGTGTCCAATAAGGGAGTAAATACCCAATAATAAAGGTCCGTACTTTTTAATTTTGAAGGTAAGCCTATTGAGTTCTATATGTCATCACAAATAAATCCTATATGAGATTTTTTAGAAAATAAATAATTCAGACTAATTAATTTTTAACGAAAAATGTATTTTGAACTAGATATAAAACTATGGTGATGCGAGGTTGATTGCATGGATGTTTCCAAAAGCGATGTTCGGTGACAGAGCTTTCCAGTGCATTCCAGCAGGGTTTGTCCGGTCCAAACGAAAATTTCTGCCAAATCTTCCGGAAGTTCGTCTGCGGTCACCGTGCTTTGCCGCGCTGTAACCTCGATCTGGATCTGTTGGCATATTTTGATTACATTACGTTAAAGAAAATGATTAAAATACGTTAGGGTTCATTCAAATATTACGTAACGCAAAATTTGACAATTTTAGACCCCCTCCCTCCCCCACGTAACAAGTTTTGTATGGAAGATTTTGAAATTTTGTATGAAGCGTAACACAGCGCTAAACCCCCTCCCTCCCCCCTTAGCGTTACGTAATATTTGAACGAACCCTTACCTTAAAAAACTGCAAAAATTCGACCGGGAGACTTGAAATAGCGACCGCAAACTCCGTAAAATCGGCCAGCAACAAAAGTCTTACTCCACCATTTTTCCGTTAATGAAATGTTTCGAACGTTTATATTCAGTTAACATAGGTTGTAAATGTATCATTTTTAGAATTTATAGCTGAGCATATGAAAAATATGTGCAACTCAATTATATTTAATGCAAACACTTTAAAATCTAAACGCCGCACATAAAATAAGGATTTGAGCCACCGATTCGCTTTTATCTGCTTTGCGCACATAAAAACCAGGCCCCTGACACGGCCTATATCAATGCATTGGAATCATGGTAGACAGGATGTCCTGGGCGCTAGTAAATAGCGCCCATGTCAAATGCGAAAATATCAACAATTTTTTGTTTAACGTTTATTTTGGTTTGTTGATCAATTTTTGGAATCATTTTTCCACCTCTTATGATTACAAAACACTTCAAATCGCTTTAATATTATTGTACGATAAGAGGAGCATGCGATTAGTTGAATAAAGCAACCCAACAAACACGTATTGTAAATGTGATTTCGTGTGTGGCTCACAACATCAAACAAAAGCTGCGTTTGTTGATTACACGCTCATTTCAATTTGCACGAATATGAGTATAAGGCAGTTAGATGTTGGCTACGATATATTTCATTCATGCCAGGGGCCTGATAAAAACTAATGGAGTTTTTATTTCAGTGTATCAAATTTTGAAAAAGACCGGTAAATCGGTGTACGATGAGAGTTATCAGAGTGTTACGTCTGTTTGTCTGTGATGCAAGTATGATTGAACTTTTTGGCCATAAATCGCTAGGTTGCGATGCAATCTAGCGTTTAAATGTAAAAAAGTTCGATTGAATTTGCATCTTGTCACTGCCCGAATAAAAAATACAGTAGAAAAACCGAATGTTGTATTGTAACAGTACTATTTAGAACCATATTGTTACAATAAACACCACTGTAAAAATAAAAAATACAAAAACAATAAGATGTAATGTTAGACACCATACAGTGAATTGTAAATGAGATTTTTACAATATACTATACGGGTTGTTAAGTATCGTAACAATATAAACAAATATTTTTCTCCATATATATTTTTTTACAAAACCATACATTTTATTGTAAATGAATTGTTCGAAATACTGATACGTGGGCTTTAATATACCGTACATTGTATGATACACGTATGGTTTCAAACAATAAAATGTACCGTAAATATATTGTTTTTAATTGTAATTTCACTACTGGTTATAAATTTAATCATGGTTTTGGAATGGTTCTCTTTTGTTATGTTGTATTGTTTTACATTAGATAAACCATATAATGTTATATTATCTCGTCATGTTCCTTCGATAATGGCAGTTCTAGCCAAACTAACCTAAACTCGTCTAAGTCTGAGTAGCCTCTGATTGCATTAACAGTTGAAGCTTAAGCTCCCATGTCCCACCAGCCAGATAACCGGGTTTTGCAAACTAAGCATTATTTGTGGCAACACTTTGAGCGGCATGATGGAACTATGCCTAGCGCGCTAAGTGTTATTAGACCACTAATGTAGTTGCATGAAGTGGGTGACGAGGTACATAAGTATCATTACAGCGTGCTTAACCATTATTGCAATACATATTGAGGCTCCAATTTGACTGAACTATGAAATGTGTACATAACAACTCATGAGAAAACTGTCAAGTTCGATTCAACTATAAGTTAGGTTAAAAAGCGAAGACGAACTTATTTCAGAAGTCGTTTCAGTGTCCAGTCCAGTCCTTATGTTAAAAATGTCAAAGATAAATCGCATTTAATTCGGTTGTTGTACAAGGCAATTTCACATGAGAGAAGAAGAGAAAGAATAGTGTTGAACTCATCCACTGATTTACGGTAACCTGGCCTGCGTCTTTACGGGTTGACCTACATTCGTATTCCTCTCATCGCACTCTACATACCTAGCCCACCATATCTCTTGGATATGCAGTCCTTAGGACACCTGGTTTACCACTTTATTTAAACATTTTATTGACTTTAAATAGATGTTTCAACTTATTCACTTTTTTCTCTTTCATTTCCTTTGCAACAAAAATGTCACGGACATCAACAAAACAAAGCACGGAAAAAATCATAAACTGAATAAAAAATTAAAAATGCACGGAAAAATATTGTTTCGGAATAGTGAATGGTTCAAACGTAAGAAAAACAGTATAATATATTGTTACATAAAGATCGGATGTAAATGTATAATAGCTACCAATGTGCAAAGCTTTTAGCGAACCATTCCATTACAATACACTATATTGTAGCTGGTACACTGTATGGTACAGGAATGGTTTTCACCAAATACCCTATGGTTAGTTTTTATCCGGGTGTAATTTGCAGAAGAGAAAATCGATGAATAGAACTCTCTCATGTTACTTTCGCCCTTATTTAAACTCAATCTAGATTTTAATTTTAGGGAAATGCAATCCAAAAATGGGTGTTTCAGATTTTTCGTGTATATCGCTCTAAAAATGCATTATCGCCCATTGTTGTTATGGTTTTGGATTCGAGTAACAGACAAAACGTCATCCATCCAATGATTGTTTTTGTTTACATACACTCCCGGAGCAATTTTATTCGTTTTATTTCTCAGGTTTTATTTTGCGTACTAGGTATTTTATTGAAATTTTGCTGAAATAAAAGGCAAAAACTAGATCATTTTATCGATAAAAGTACTAGTGGAAAACATTGCAAATTGGCCATGGATATATTGAAAGCAGAGATAGCTCGCAAGCGGAAACTTTTAGAAGAGAAAAAACTTGTGGTAAGTGCAAATTTCAATCATGATTTCCGGATGCATTGTAATTGCATTAACAATTTTTGATTGGTTTCAGGATGAAAAGAAAAAATATTTCAAACGAGGAGAACTGCTCGCTCAGGAGCAAGAGGAGTATAAGGAAAAATACGGCCAGCAAGCTAGCGGCAGCGGCGAGACCCAAGCAAAACACGGCGATGGAGACAAATCACCAACGAAAGATTCCAAGTTTGATTTCCGGAACCTTCCACGGTCAGAGGTGATCCGAAAGTTGCGCGAACGAGGAGAACCAATTTTGCTATTTGGGGAGTCGGAAGCAGATTCCTGCTCGCGATTGCACCATTTAGAAATTTCAGCTCCGGAAGTAAACCGTGGTTTCAGGAATGATTTCCAGGAAGCTATGGAGCAAGTCGACGAGGAATACCTGAATGAAATTTTAACATCCAATGGAACCGGATTAAGCAAAGGGAAAAGTTCAAACGAGGATTACGCTATTGATGATTCCGTGACGTACGAGTCGATACAAGAAATGGCTGTTCGTCTTGGGCGGAGCGGAAAAGAGCACGATATGCACGTAATTACCACCCTAATTCAGTTTATGCTGAAAATGTGGAACGATCAGTTGAATTCCGGGACGACTGCACAGCGTACAGCGACGAAATGGAAAATTGCCAGGGCTACATTCGAACAGACTCGTTTGTACTTGAAACCCCTGCTGCGAAAGTTGCGAAACAAGAGCATACCGGAGGATATTCTAGACAGCTTGACGGACATTACAAAGAGTCTCCTGAAAAGAGATTACATTCATGCCAGTGATGCGTATCTCACGATGGCCATCGGTAACGCTCCGTGGCCCATCGGTGTCACTATGGTCGGAATCCACGCTCGTACGGGACGAGAGAAAATTTTCTCGAAAAACGTAGCCCACGTAATGAACGACGAAACTCAGCGCAAATACATCCAAGGGTTGAAACGGTTGATGACCAAAATGCAGGAATATTTTCCTACCGACCCGTCTAGATGTGTAGAATACGTTAGTAAGAAAGATAGGGTAGATTAATTATGCTTATCTTCTGTACCTCGATGGTAGATTCATTACATATTATTTAATAAAACCATTGCTGACTACATTTAAATGTTAAATTCAATTGAATGGTCTTTCACATCTGAGCTCAATCCATAGCAATAATTTTGATTTTGTACGAGTTTAAAATTGTATATTTCACAGCACGGTAGCATGAAGTATGCATTGACCCTCTCTAGCTATAAACGAACGCAGCTGTCGAGGGTTAAGCAATACAGTGCGCTTTAATTTTGACGAACTCGAGACAAACATAATTAGTTAGATTAGATCTTCCAACTAGAACTTAAAAGTACCTACTAACAGTAGACTAACCCGAGGAATAAGTTAATTCGGTGGAACAAGATTTTAGTGATGGTATTAAATATCCAAAGCGTGTTTATTAGTTCAGGTTTGCATCAAAACTGATCCAATCATTTTATTCTCCTGCTTTTATCTACAGATCAATCGATCGAGTACATCGGTTTCCGTTAAACAGCACACTCGGCATTTTGCTAAGGGACACATTCTACGGGCCCCGTATCATCAATACCAATTTTTCAAAGTTGAGTTATGGCATTGACCGACGATTAAGATTAACATTAAAATCGTGATTTTAAGTCATTAAGGTACACTTTTCATCCAAACTGTCGTATTTTAAACACCAAAACATTGATTTTTCAAAAGTCTTCCATCATTTGTAGATAAATGTATGTAGATTTTTTAGCATAAAAAGATTTTTAATCGGAAAACTTTACAACTCTGAAATATGGCTGATCATAGTATGGGTTTTTATTGCGTTGTAACGTCACGAAAAATCAATATTTTTAAATTTTATTCAAATATGGAAAACGTTACAAATATGAAATTTTGTATACTCTTTGTACTCGAAAAGATCTTTCAAATGAGACTAAAAGAAAGAAAATTGGTTCACGGAAGCCTGGGTTTCACCTGGTTAAAGTTTGCGTTGTAACGTCACGAAAAAAAGTTTTGTGGAAAAGACCAAATCTTTCTGGCTTGGACGGCGTCTGAATTGGACAAACATAGTTCTATATTCGAAATAGTTTCGTTCTCGTTGTGTATGAGCACTTTTTCAAGATATCGTTTATAAATTGCGTACCATTGCCCGTTCATAAACTACGTAGACTTTTGAAGGACAGGGGAGATGGTGTTTGGCCAAAATCTACGATGTTATAGTACTGCAATATTGTACATTTTTTTTAATCGTAATCAAATACCACTCAAACCGAAAATTTCGGTGACATCAGTAGCCAACAGACGAACACAACTGACGAAATTACAAAGTTATTAAGTGGGTCAAAGACTTACAGTTGATGGATAGTTTGATTTAAAGTGCCACCAACAGGCGGCGCTAGAGAACTTACAAATTTTAAATGTCATGCATCTCAGGATCCCCTTTACATAGAAATACGATTCCTTCGGCTAATTTGTTTGGTTAGTAGAGAACTTGCAGTGGATTTACCAATAGATGCGAGATTTTGCCACTAGAAGACGTTAGTTTCCATTTTGCAAAAGCAGGCAAGGGATTAGAATTTCTTGAAAAGTATTCTACAAGCTGGAACTTTTTTCACTTTGGACATATTGTATTCGAATCAAATTGTAATCAAAGATCAATACATAATTCTCAACTTTCAAAATTTTAATTTGATTTGATTCACTTATTCCTAAGATATAAGAGTTAAAAATATATACAACAGTCAAAAATATGATTCTGCTTAAAGCGCTCCATCTTTGTGTAGATGTCCAAATTTGTAGAAATTACAGATAACATGATGAGGAACTATCAGTCAAAATTTGAGAATGTTTGATATATTTTATAAAAAAGTTACGGCTTGTTGAATGTGTTTTGAGTATTTAATATAATTGTCATGCTTTCGAAAATTTGCAACTACCACCACTGTGTGGCAGAAATTAATACCATACGACTATTAAACTGAAAGTCCTTGATCTACCAAACAACTTTAATGAAGCAACCATCTTTTCAATTAATCACGATCCTGAGATAAGTAAAACTAAAAATGTGTATGCCCTCTAGCGCCTCCTAGTGGAAGGATTTGAAATCATATGGCCCATCAACTGAAAGTTCTTGACCAGCCAAATAATTTTGTCGAGGACACCAACTGTCTAAATAGTTAGGATTTTGAAATATATTGGATGGATATTATGTCAGTGTTACATCTATTTTTGATATAACAAGAATTGAACGAAATTGAAACTCTTATATCTCAGGACTCTAATTATTTAGACTTTAGGCTTTTAGAATGTTGATGTCTTTGGAAAAGTTGTTTATCTTGTCAAGAATTTTCAGTTTAAAAGCCCATTGGTTCAAGTTTCTAACTGACTAGTGATAGTTGAAATTTTAAAAAATCATGCACTTTATATTAATTCAAAAAATATTCAACATGTTGTAAATTTTTATAAAGTGTCCAAAAATTTTGCCAAAAAATAGTTTCTCAACTAGTCAAAATTTGGTTGAAAACTTTTTGAAAAGTTCTAATCGTTTGTGAACTATTGTAAACTTTTAATTAGCGTCACCCAGTGTGTCAGAATCTCACATCCAATAGTAAATCAGCTGTAGGTTTTTGACTTATCAAACAACTTTGCCAAAGACACTAACTCCCTAAGTAATTATGACTCTGACATATATAGGATGTTTTTTTTTGTAAGAATTAGAAATCTCTGGAATCACAGATATCGATGCCCCTAAGTGGTATGTAGATCCTCAGGTATGTCTTTGGTTCAATAACTGCTCGCACATCTTTTTTTTTTTTATTCTTAATCACTTAACCTAATTTACAGCTCTTTTGTCCACTTGGGCACTACGTGAGCGATTCCAATTGGACGCTGCACTTACACTTTTGTACAGCGCCTACATGTATTCTAATCTAATTCAACTGTATCGAACTGGTGCCTTGTGCTGCTTCAACTTTTCTACCCTGTCCACGGTAGAATGATGAGCACGATGATGCTGGTGGTTGGCTGCTGTTCCTTTTCCAGTCCAATTGAGGGTCGTCCATTATGAGTTGCGGTTCGCCGATATCCAAATTCCGGGTCCGTTAGAGCTATATGCTCCGAAGAGGGTCAGGTGCCAGCTGCTCTCGGGGGGAAGAGCAACTGACGAAAAATTGCAAGTGTCGGGGCTGGGTTCGAACCCATGACCATCCGCTTATGAAGCGAACGTGTGGACCACTGCGCCACGGGCCCCGACAGCTCGCACATCTTAAAGCGTTTTTAATTGAATCAATTACATTGCATAAATTATTGAAAAAATGTTTAATTCGACGGCGTGATTAGTTTTATGCTGCATAATCTAAATATCTGGAGGTGCGAAGTAATGAATATCAACGTTTAGTCTTTGTGACAAAATTAGATGAATATGGGTGATACTAGGCCGAAGATGGGTACCATTAACCTTCATGAAGGAGTTTTCATACTGCTGATAGCAAAAACTTGGCCCTCTGAGCCATTTATCACAAAACGGATTTTCAATAGAATAAAGTTGCTCTTGGAGCAGTGAAGATAATGCAATGATATATTCACAAATTCGGGCAATTTTGGCTGATTATTCTGATTCTAACATGATGTGCATTTTCGTGACGTTACAACGCGAGCAGAACCCTGTTTGAAACTGAACGGGCGTTGTAACGTCATGAAATGTAAAAGTCGATTATCCAAAAACAAATCCGAAATTTAAATTTTTTATTCCATTGAATTGAAAACCAAACCAATAAATTTCAATGGTGAAAAAAAAACAGAATATCATAAAAATCCGAGCAGATTTTTTAAGATGTTGGTAGCGCGTTAGAGGGGGTCGGATTCTAGCGCGTTGTAACGTCACGCTACAAATACGTTTTTCTTATGAAAACTCAACAAATATATCAGAAATTTTACAGGGAATCCGAATATGAAAAAATATTTTGAGGTTTAAAATCGTTTTCATGAGTTATAGTGGAAAATCTGACTACGAATGCGTAAAAACGTTGTAACGTCACGGTAGAATGTGTCATTACCAAATCCTGGCGGGATATTACTGCAAACTTTATTCCGAAAGTGGGTCGTGCGTTGTACCGTCAAGGTACCATTCACCGTGGATCTAAGAGGATTCGGGGCAAATAATGGCTGTCATTTGACACCAGTCTTATAAATATTGTTGGTACCGCTTTTAATTGCCTTCATTATAGGTTAAAATTAAAGCAATATCCACAGAAGTACAAAATTTTTCACAAAATTTGGTGATATAGTACAATTAGTAAAGGGTAGTAGGGTCGCCTAATACCGTGGTAGGTCACCATTCACCGTGGTAGTAGGGACCCATTCACCGTGTATGAGAAATTTTATTCTACTTTGTTTAAAAATGATCAAAACAACCCAGCCAAGGGAATTTTCTTCGTTTAAATTCATTTCAAGTAATAACTTGCAAGATTTTATTAGAAAAACGAATGTTCAAATTTTCGATTTTTTCTTGATATATGGGACAATATGGGGCACGGTGAATGGAGACCATTGATTTTTAGGGTACCCATTCACCGTGCCTTTTTGTTTCAATTAAAAAGTACGAGTAATCGTACTTTCTTGTTAAGCTTACTTAGGTAAGGCAAAATACATACCTGATATGTGAATTTAATTGCTTGTTGGTGGAATAAAAACGTTACTACATTTAGTTTATCGCTTAAATCACCTTAGCGCAGTTTTCGTTTTTTCACTATGAATGCAGTGAACGAGCAGAAACCCGCTTAATGTAAACACACTTTAGTGTCAAAATGATACTTTTAAATGTTTCTAATGAGCGTTTTGATATGGTAACAATACATTAGTGTTGTATTGGTGAAATTGAAGGGAAATTGTCATATCATTCAATCATAATATGGAAATAATGAAAAAATATTCGAAGGCACACGGTGAATGGAGCCCCCACGGTGAATGGCGCTTTGACGGTATGAAGAAGCAAAAAGTTTCAATCCGTGATGTTCATTTGGCCAATGTGCCTCTTCATGTGAACCAACATGCTTACCAATCTGGAATGTCCACTCAAGAGTCCACTGTGACTCTTTTACACAAAGTTGTTTACGATATCGAGAAGGCATTCGCTCAAAAGAAATCATGCTTGGGTGTTTTCTTAGATATCGAGGGTGCCTTTGACAACGTGCCTTTCGATGTCATATTGGAAGCCGCATGGGGTCATGGTATATCTACAATGATTTCCAAATGCATGCACCAAATGCTTAAAAACAAAAACCGACATCTCTTCTCGACATTACGTCAAGCGGCGATTAGGAAATTGAGTGTTTGTGGATGCCCCCAAGGGGGAGTCTTATCACCACTTTTGTGGAATCTCGTAGCAGATACGCTGTTGAGGCAACTCAATAATAGCACTTTCTTGCACTTACCGCCTATGGGTACTCGGTTTACTAGAGGAAACTGTTGTGAACCGCACAGAACACAACCTCGTTGTTTCCACTTTTGGTGAATTAGGACAAAGTTGTCTCCAAGTGATTTTACAATTGCTTGTAATTGTCCATATATGACATTTTCCACGAAATTCCCTTCTCGGGAAGAGTGGTCATCTGGATATTTGGAGAGAAGTATTTCAGACGGCATCGTGGCTCCCTTCTCGAAGGTCGAGCAGGTGCTGGTGTTTATTCTCGTGAGCTAAGGCTGCATCAGTCACTTGGTAGACACTGCACCGTTTTTTAGGCCAAAATCTTTGCTCTAATGTGCGGAGTGCAATCAGTACTGCGGCAGCACATAATGGACAAAGTAATATACCATGATTTCTGGTGAAATTGATCACTTTCCACAGTTTTTGGCTTCTAATTTTTCAATAGTTATCAATATGATCAAACTCAAAGCTTTAAAACAAGTACGACCACGGGAATCATCAGTCAACGAGGTTGAAACTTGTACTGCAAATCATGTTATTGCAATAAATATCATTTACAATAAAAAATCAGAAAATTTAGTTTCGGGGTGAAATTGATCAGTCTGTGAAATGTCTTTGTAAGTGTTGAAAATAAATTTTCCATCTGAATTAATCACCCCAGAGTGCGAAAGGCTTTGTAAAACTTATACAAGTTAAGTAAATTATTAATTATTCAAGTTTAAGGTTTGATAAATCTAAAGAAAACGCCTAAAAGTATGCAATTTTCATACTAAACAAGTCATTACTTTAGCAGAAGTACAATTTTATGCATCAATATCAATATTTATAGAACTTTTGATGACGACATCGGATTCAGCGAACATTTGGCAGCTATAAACATTCATTCGAATATTTATTCCATGTGCGATACAGCTACGATAACAAAAGTTTAAAAGTGCCTTTGAAAATCGCCAAACACGCAGTTTCGGAAAATATTAAATTTAATACAGAAATATGTGATTAATTACACTAGTTTACAGCATTTTTGAACTCGGTAAGCTGATGATCATTTTTGGTGTAGAATCATGCCCTGAGTTCGAAAACGCGAAGGAAAAAAATTACAGTAGAGCGGAAATTTTTTCGACTTTCCATACAAGGTTGATGATTTGAAATCGATTTTTGTTTTATTTTTAAGCAACGTCGCTCACTTCACACATCTCATTCTCCGTAATCAATGCTCCGATTGAGCTGAATTTTTTACTGTAACTCGACTACATATGGTATGTTAAATTAACGTTGAGAAAGAATTTTTAGATTGTTTTTTTCTTATTGAAAAAATACATTTCTTCATATATTTTTGGAAAATTTGCTAAAATTTAAGGAGATCGTCCCAAAAACTCGCCAATATCTTGAATTTCAACAATCTAGCGCAAAACCTGCATTCAGATGATCGAATGGTATTGTATTCAGCTTTTAATTTATGGGAAAAGATTTAAAATTGGTTGAACAAAACGCAAGATATTTGAATATTGGTAAATTTCATATTTTTAGAAGTAGTAAAACTCAATATTGAGCTAAAACTCAAAAACTGCTCTACTTAAAATTTTTTGAAGCACGGTTTCGAAATCAGTGCTAAATTATACTTCAAAAATTTTGGTCGTTGACAGGAGTTCACGACTTTCGTTTTATTTTGTAAACTAGTGTTATCTGTAAAATATGTAAACTCATCAATCGATACCCCTGGAGTCAGATGATGGTCATTTTCTACAAATTGTTTTAAGTTCAAAGCTTTATTTTTGACAAATAAAAATTGCCTTCACGTCGATCAATTTCACCCCACTTGTGCAACTTCGGCCGGTAACCGGAAAATCACCCATTACGCCTGCTACTGGGAACACACGTCTTACCTTGTACACTGTTGCACTCACACTGCCGATGTGCACTGCTCAGGGTCAAGAAGGTAGAGTGGCGTACACTATCACTATGTCGCCCCACACATCCCCCGTTCTCTCTGGTGAAAGCGCTGTTTGCAGTTCAGAAGGAATTTTTCGGCCTATCTTGATGCATGGGAAATTCCTTGCCTATATCTCCCAAGAAACCGTTTTTCTTCGATCACAGTACGCAGCTGCGAAGAAATGACAGTTCAAATGGCAGTCACCGTGGAAAGTTTCTGCCAGGAATCGGTCAAGAAGTTTCTTGAGCGATTCCTTTTGAACACGAAACTGGGCTGAAATGAATAAACGTAACGTGGGTTCAACGGTTCAATTAAATAGAATAAATGCGTGTGCAGCAACCCTTGAAACATGCTGCATAGATTTTCAGAAAAAAACGATCATAGTAATCTTTTTTAAGGACATGACAGTTCGGATTATTCTCTTCAAGAATCAAGAGCAAAAATATCAAGCTCCAGGAGCCAAGAAAAGCCCCCTCAAATCAGGACATTTCTAGCAGTGCGTATTCCAAGATATTCAAGCAGAAATAAGATAACTCTCTAGCAGAAAAAGGTACATATATTCCAGTTAAAAAAACATGTATGGTAATTCAACTTTTAATCTACAGTTCTTCAATTCCACGAACGTATTCGGAGAGATGTGAAGGAGGTCGCTTCATCCGGCTGGGTCGCTCGCGAACACCATCACTGGCAGGAACATTGGAATCCGTGTGATCCTTGGCCGCTTCGGATGATGTCTCTCGCCACAGCTGAACCTTTTTGGTCTGCGAGACGTGGCGCTTCAGCTGTTGGCCTTCCGTATCACAGAGGATCAAACTTCCGTTACTCTCCTGCATCACAGTGAAACGCTTTGGGTTGAACCTAGTTTCTCCTTTAGCCCGTGACGGACGTTCGACGATGACAGTGTCACCTGGTTTCACCTGATCCGGCTTAGCTCCACGCCTGGCATCCTCCCGTTTTTTTGACGACAGTTTTGCCTCACGGTCCCTTGCCTCCAGCAACTTTTCATCATATTCAGCTTTGCCAAAATTCAGTAGTGGCAGTCCACGCTTTATTTTACGGCCAGTCAATACCTCTTCTGGAGGCAATTTTGTGATGCTATGATCTGCCGCATTGTAGGATTGGACTGCAGCTTGCAATTCTTCCTTGTAGCTTGCTCCCGTGGACAGTGCGGTACACATAGCTTTATTCACAAGCTTCATAAAACCCTCCACCAAACCATTCTGCTGAGGGTAGAATGGGGTCGAAAAGATTGTTTGGATGCCTCGTTCAGAGCAGAATTCCGCATAATCTTGCCCGTTGAAGGGTGGACCATTAACGGATTTCATAGCCTTTGGGAAACCCTCCCTCTCAAAAACTTCATCAAGTACCGCTTTGGTGTGTTCAAACTTGGTTGATTTCACGGGACGAGCTATCGCATACCTAGACCTGAGATCGATAATAACCAGTATCAAAATGCCCCCTAGTTTTTGATACGGCCCATTAAAGTCAAGAGCAATAGTTTCCCATACTCCTTTTGGGGCAAAAGCTCGCCGCATCGGAGGTGGTCTTTCCGGACGACCATTTGCGGCACAAATGGCGCACGATTTCACCCATTTCTCTGCATCACTGCTCATTCCTGGCCACCAGACTCGACTACGAAGAATGCTCTTAAGCTTAGCGTCAAGTGGATGGCCCTTGTGTGCTATTCCCAATGCTTTTTCTTGAAGCTGTTGAGGGATGACGGGGCAACCATTCTTCAGTAAAATTCCATTAGTGAAGACAAGATTGTCCGCAACAGACTTGAACTTCATTAAACTTTTTGGCCATTTATGTTCCTCCAAGGCCTGAGCCACCTATGAACAAAATCAAAATATGAATAAAATCCAAATTGCTTACATTGTATTAATAGTACAAACGCAAATTTAATATTACCTGCATAAGAGTGACATCATTTTCGGTGGATTCACGAATTTCCTCTTCAGTGAGGAACTCGACGCTGTTCAGTTCCAGACGGCAAACTTCCCATGGACTAATATCCTCCTCAAACGCGTCATCATCACCACAATACAGTCGCGACGATGAATCCGCAATGTTGTCATGTCCTCTGATGTACTCGACTTGGTAATCATATGGGCTGAGGCGTAGAGCCCAACCATCTGCTCTCGTTAAGGCTCGCTTTGACTCTTCACGGGTTCTGTTTAAGATGAATGTCATCCCTTGGGCGTCTGTACGGAGCGTAAAGTGTCTGCCTAGCAAAAAGTAGGAGAAATGCTCCACTGCCCATACTGCACTCAACGCTTCCCGCTGATTCTGCGCGTACTTTTTCTCAGTAGTCGTCAGTGACTTTGAGGCAAAGCTTATTATACGTGGAATCCCTTGGCAATTCTCCTGCACCAACACGGCACCCAATGCACTTGGAGATGCATCCGTGTATAGGATAGTCCTGTCCGACTCAGAGAAGAATCCCAACGATATCGTCGAATCTATGATGCGTTGCTTCACGAGCTCGAAAGCACTTTCCTGTTCTACACCCCAGCTCCACTTCTGCGCTGTCACCACTGACCACAAAGGTGCAGATATCTCCGCAAAGTTTCTGATGTAGGGGCTTACAAATGAAGCAAGCCCAAGGAAACTCCGAAGTTCAGACGAGGTAGATGGATGTCGAAACTTCTGCACATCTTTGACCTTCGACGCTTCTATGTTGAATCCTTTTTCGCTGAGTTCGTGTCCCAGAAAGTTGATTCGCGTTCGATCGTACTCGCATTTGGAAGCATTGAGCGTAAGATTGTTTGATCTTAGAATTTGCAAAACTTGGGCAACTATTTGTCTCAACTCTTCAACTGTTTCTGCAAACAATAGAACATCATCGATGTATACGACCTTGTTCTTCACGTCTTTCAAAATACGCGTCATCTCACGCTGAAACACTGGTGCACAATTGACACCAAACATCAAACGAGTGAAGCGATACATCCCGGTCTCCGATATGAACGTAGTTAGATCGCGTGACTCTTCACTCAGTTCGAGATGATAAAACGCGTCGGACAGATCAAGTTTGGTGAAAAATTTTGCTCCATGCAACTTCACCTTCATCTCATCGATCAGCGGTAACCGGAAATACTCCCGCTTGATGGCTTTGTTTGGTGCCCTCATGTTCACCACCAAGCGGAAGCTATCTTTGCCCTTAGGCACCGCCGACATTCCACTAATCCACTGGGGTGCCGTTGTGACCTTTTCGATAATACCCCTTGCCTCCATTTGCTCCAGTCGCCGCCGAGCTTCTTCGCGATAAGCCGCTGGGATATTATAATATGCATTACGCACCGGTGGAACAGAATTATCAATGCTGAACCTTATTTTGACGCCAGGCATTTTGGGGAACACTGAAGATTCCTCACAGGTGTTCACCGTTTCTCCGACTTGAAGCAGACCCATGTCGCTGGCTGTAGCTCTTCCTAGCAACGATCTCTGGCCTTCCCTCACGACGAGAAAATCTGCCGTAACTGCTTTCTTGCCACTGTATCCAACTGCCTCTACTGTAGCACTGAAACTGCACTCTACTACCATGGGTTTATTTGTTGCATATGCTCGCAGACCAACGCTCCGTGGAGTTGAACTTTGAACAAGCGAAGCAGTGCCCAGCTCAAACTGTTTCACAAGATTATTCCAATCTTCACCGCCTACGACGTTCACATCCGCCCCAGAATCAATCAGGAATTGGATTGGACTAGATGAGCCAATGCGACAATTTACCAGTACATCCTGCATATGCTACAACGTCCAGTACGTATGCTACAACGAAAAAAAAAACGTAAGTATGCATTTGCGTAACGAAGTATTTATTGTCGATTTTGCTTTTATCACCAGTTCATTCCTTTACCTGCTCTTTACGATCCTCATTCGTAGGAGTTCCAGGGCGCTCATCTTTCACTGTATTAACACGGTCCATTCGACAAGCCGCTGCGAAGTGACCACGTTGACCGCAAGAGTTGCAGTTTCTCTTGAGAGCCGGACATTCATCTCCGCCATGAGAAGACCTGAAGCACCTCGGGCATCGGCTACGGCGACTCAAGCTGAAGTTTGGTCGGTAGGCTGCTGGTCTGTCGGACTTGAATCTCTTGGCCGGATACCTTGATGCCGGTAGGGAACTTGATCCGCGCTTATACTGAACTTCAGTGCCTCTGAACCTGGTGTTGCTTACCACGAGGGCATGTCGCTCGCCTCCAGACATTGACATTTCCGCTTGAAACGCTTCGGCTCGGGTGGCTGCTTGGACGATTGTGTTTGAATCATGATTATAGGTTCGTGCCGTCTTTATCAATTCCTGGTTGCGAAGGCCTCTCAAGAGCTGGGTTCTGACGAATCGATCCTGATCAACCGGACTGTAGTCACACAGAAGTACTTTTTCCGTAAGTCTTGCATGGAATTTTACGGCTGATTCACCTTCCTCTTGAACCATTCTAGAGAAGTCTTCGTGTTCTGCTGCAGGATCCGTCATTGCCTTAAGATGTTGATTGATGTTGTTGATGAATTGTACATAGCAGTTGTCATCGTCGCCAATAGGCCGCAACTTTGCAGCTCTCACGATACTCTTCAACTCGTCCCCCATGGACAAAAGGAGAAGCTCAACGCGACGCTTCGGATCTCTGAGGTTTGAGAGGGAAACTGCCGTTTCGAAATCATCCAAAAAGCGAGTCCATGCCTCCCACATTCTCGTAGCCGGAACATTCTTCGGGAACGGCTTGATGTTGTCCCACCGAATCAGGCTTCCTCTGGAAGACGCGCTGCACGGTTCGGTATACGGTTCAGTCGGCGGTTCAGTCGACGGCAGTGTAGGCGTAATACTTGGAGAATTAGCAGGACCCTCTTGCGAATTATGATGTGCACGACTCATTTCTTTGATGACATTCTCCAGTTCCAGAATCCGCGCTTCTAGTTCTTCCTGACGATTTGGCCTAGTGGATGAGCTTGCATCGTGATGATCTGCGTCTTCATCTTCGACGTAGGGTTGGTGATCATTCGGAGCACGAACGAACAGACCTGCTATATTCTCATTCCGGAACGGCTCTTCCTCATCGCTGTTCGGAGGGATTGGCGGTGCACGAACGTATTTTCCCGCTCGAGGCATTCCGACTGCGTTAAACGCGTTTCTCTTGATCGAAACAAAACGAAGGAAAATCCACAGCGTTGTTTGAAAGCACCAACTTTTCGAACTTGTCTTTAAAAACGGTACAGTTCCGTCTGAATTTTTCCGAGCTTGAACGTTCACTTGCTTCGAGCTACCGAAAAGAATGAAACCTACTTTATGCTTTGTTCTTCGTATGCTCACCCACACAGAGTCACACTGTGAGTGAACAGTACACTGAAAAACCAAAGCTGTCAGATTTGAGTAATTTTAGCTCATTCGAATCTTTCTTCTGAGTTCTTTTGAAACATCTTTACATTGTAACTGGGTACACAACTTGGCCTGTAGTTGCCTTTTCTTGGGGCGTCATGCGAACATCATTTCTAAGTATTCAAATTCTGGATTCAAAATGCAGTCCTGAGCTCAGAGCAGGATGAGATAAACTAACATTTGTATGCGTTTGTTTTCCCGTGTGTTCTATGTCTTTTCCATTTTCATTCACTCTTGTTTCGTTGACGTGTCATTTTTTTTTTTTTGCATGCGTACTCTCATGCAGCTTTCTGTCACCCCCATTCTTGTTTACGGGCGTATCCGCTTTCGGACGTATTTGGTCCGTTCGAATCAGAAGATTTTGCTGGCGTAAAAGGAAATACGTTCTGAAATGGATTCGATCGAAAACAAGAATAAGGGTGCCGTCACTGCTCATTAAGTATTCTGCTTCTCTTGAACTATAGTTAGCATATCGCGTAAAAGATTTTTCCTTTTCGCATTTTTCAACTTTTTTTTTTTTTTTTTTTTTTTTTTTTTTTTTTTTGCGGTCTTCAAAACGCGCACTCTCAATACCCTCCAATTTCAACGGTCCTCTCAACTCGTTGATCAATCTACTTTTCCCTTTAGATTTTCAAAAGCACAATCTGGCGGTCCTCAAAACTCGCTATTTTTCAATGCGGTCCTCAAAACACGCTTTTTTATAGCTTCGAATTTTTTCCAACTCGATGCGGATTTTCAACGCTGGCTGGCGGTCCTCAAAACTCGCCATTTTTCGATGCGGTCCTCAAAACACGCTTTTTTATAGCTTCGAATGTTAACGGTCCTTTCAACTAGATGCGAATTTTCAACGTAGGTTCAGGCTGGCGGTCCTCAAAACTCGCCCTTTTCCAAGTGCGGTCCTCAAAACGCACACTTACAGAACACATAACAAATACACTGCGGTCCTCTTAACTCGCTCTCTCTCTCTCTTTCACCTACTTTGTCATCCGTTTTGGTCTGGTTTGCGTTTTGAACTTTCCCCACGCAATGGGTGATTTCCACGGAACTGGCCAATTGTTTTACATGCTATTACAGTAATTGAATCTGTAGCCAAAACCTGCCACGGTCGCCAATGTGCAACTTCGGCCGGTAACCGGAAAATCACCCATTACGCCTGCTACTGGGAACACACGTCTTACCTTGTACACTGTTGCACTCACACTGCCGATGTGCACTGCTCAGGGTCAAGAAGGTAGAGTGGCGTACACTATCACTATGTCGCCCCACACACCACTGATCAATTTCACCCGAAATCACGGTACTTCTGTTCAGATAGCCAGGCTTCTATTAAAGCATTTGCGTCGGCCAACTCCAGGTCGAAGATATGTAGTTATCGCTTGTCGAACTCAAATCGAGGAGCTGTTCACCTTGTATGGGTACCTGGCCATTCTTCCATCTCTGGAAATAAAATGGCTGATGAGTTAGCTCGCAATGGAGCATCACATGACTTTATTGACCCTGAGCCAGCTATTCCGATATCGAAGTGTTGGGTAAAGCTTCAGATTCACACCTGGGCTGCCACTCAACACAGACAATAATGGAATAGTTTGGAGTCATGTCGTCAAACCAAATTGTATTGTACTGAGTCATCTCCAAGGGTGGCGAAGTATCGTACAAATCTGTCAAAGCAGAATTGCAGCATGCTGGTCAAAGCATTGACTGGTCACTGCTGACTCAGCTATCACAGCAGCGAATATTCAGCAAGCTGATTCATTTGCATGTGATAGCTGTGAATCCGATTATGCCGGCTGTTCGGGCTCGAAAGAAGTTGATCATCAATATTAATTTCTATTCCCGATCAGCCTAGATAGCCGTGTAGTGGCGGTAGCAGTTCCTTCAACTGGCTAAGAATATCACTACGGATTGTCTGATCCGGTGGTAAGAGTCCACCAAACAGGCGATCCCTAATTCATGGTGTCATGCGGCTTAATGCGTACCGTGCCTAAGAATGGATGGTTAGGGGGGTCTAATAAAAACCTAACCGCTAACGGTGCCTGTGGAGTACCAGGGCACCCTCCACAGTATTTTGCCCTTACTGTGTTAAACGGAGCAATGACGCAGTGGACCTTATTTTTCTCCTGTAAATAATAAAAAAAAAATGAGTACCTTGAAAATTATCCAAACAAATCTTCACCACGCGAAGGGTGCTTCAGCTGTGCTCAGCAGAAGATTTATTAGAGAACAGTTAGACGTGGGCTTAATTCAAGAGCCCTGGGTAAATAATGGAAGGGTAATGGGTTGCTCTTCGCAGAATTGTAGGATTTTGTACGACGAAAGTCAGTCTAATCCAAGAACAGCCATTTTAGTAAGTAGGGGAACAAAATTTGTCCCAATTACTGAGTTTATTACTAGAGACATTGTTGCGATTAAAATGGAGGTCCCAACAATCCAGGGAAAAACTGAGGTATGCATTGCTTCTGCATATTTTCCGGGAGACGTTGATGATGTGCCTCCATCTTTGGTCGTAAGTTTTGTTAATTATTGCAAAAAAATAAACGCCCAATTTGTAATAGGGTGCGATGCAAATGCCCACCATACCATATGGAGCAGTACAGATATTAATAAAAGAGGTGAGGATCTCCTGAATTACATTTCGTCTAATAACATAGACATTTGCAATAAAGGGAATTCTCCAACTTTTGTTAATGCTATTCGACAGGAAGTTTTAGATCTTACGCTTTGTAGCTATCTGCTATCAGATAAGATCGCGAACTGGCATGTTTCTGATGAGGAATCATTGTCAGATCACAAACATATCAGGTTCGATTATAAAGCCGGATCAAATTTAATTGAAAGCTATAGAAACCCAAAGAAAACTAATTGGGACCTCTACAGCTTTTATTTAATGAATGGAAATTCATATAAGGGTGAGCAGATCTTGTCTGTTTCACAGTTGGAAAATGCCTCTGATGAGATTATTGATAAAATGATTTCATCATATCATGCTAGTTGCCCAATCCGACAGAGGTCATCCAACAGGGATGTCCCTTGGTGGAATGATAAGCTGGCAGATCTGAGGAAGAAATCAAGATGGTTGTTCAATAGAGCAAAAGTTACATCTGATTGGGTTCAGTATAAACAAGCCCTTACAGAATACAACAGAGAATTGAGACTAGCCAAACGCAAGGACTGGAGACGGGTATGTGAAGACATCAATAACGCTCCTACGGCTGCAAGGCTTCATAAAGTCCTTTCGAAAGACCATTCAAATGGTCTTGGAAGTCTTAAAAAGGAAGATGACAGTTTTACTGTTGATTCTTCTGAAACATTGGAAGTAATGATGAGAACTCACTTCCCAGGATCGATTCCTTATTCGGATGAAGAACAGGACTCGGATAAGGCAAGACATGCGTGGTCGACCAATGCCTATCAAAAAGCTTGTGAAATCTTCACACCGTCGAGGGTCGAATGGGCATTGAGTTCTTTTCAACCTTTCAAATCTGCCGGGAAAGATGGAATTTTCCCAGCTTTACTTCAACATGGAACAACATGTCCGCTCTTAACCGAAATATTCAGAGCCAGTATTACTTTAGCTTACATACCTAAGGCATGGCGGAAGGTTCGTGTTGTTTTTATCCCAAAAGCTGGCAAGCGGGACAAAACAACTCCAAAAGCCTTCAGACCCATAAGCCTTTCTTGTGTTCTGTTAAAGACCATGGAGAAAATAGTGGATGACTTTGTCAAGTCTACCAGCTTAGTAGAAATGCCTCTAAGCAAGTTTCAATTTGCTTATCAAACAGGCAAATCTACTATAACAGCGCTACAGTCGCTAGTCGGCAAAATTGAGAAATCGTTTCAAGCCAAGGAAATAGCCGTGGTTGCTTTTCTCGACATTGAAGGAGCATTCGATAACGCATCCTACAGCTCAATGCGTTCTGCAATGGAAGCAAGGGGCTTGGATAAATGCATTATTGAATGGATAATATCGATGCTTAGAGATCGAGAGATCTCTTCCGTTCTTGGAGGTGCGCAACTATCAGTAAGATCTGTGAAGGGCTGTCCTCAAGGAGGAGTACTATCGCCCTTATTGTGGTCTTTGGTAGTGGATGAACTCCTTAAAAAACTCATCAATCAAGGCTTTGAGGTTATTGCATACGCAGATGATGTAGCTATTCTGATACGTGGAAATATGACGACACGATATCTAGCCGGCTACAATCTGCGTTGAATGTTACCATCAAATGGTGCCGAGAGGAAGGATTAAACGTAAACCCTTCAAAAACTGTAATTGTACCTTTTACTAGAAGGTTAAAAATAAATCTTACTGAACCTTCTTTAGATGGAGTTCAAATTCAGTTCTCAGAAGAAGTTAAACATCTTGGGGTAACTTTGGACAAAAGACTGAATTGGAATTCTCATTTAAACAATGTTTTAACCAAGGGTACCAATGCCCTTTGGGTCTGCAGCAAAGCCTTAGGAAAAACCTGGGGTCTTAGACCTAACATGATTCACTGGATCTATGCTGCAATAGTCCGGCCTAAGATTACTTATGCTTCACTTGTTTGGTGGCCCAAAACAAATGAGGTAACCTGTCAAAAGAAGCTAAGTAAGTTACAAAGACTTGCATGTATATCTATGACAGGAGCAATGAAAAGCACTCCATCAGTTGCTTTGGATGCCCTTCTTAATTTACTGCCATTGCATCAATTTGTTAAACTACAAGCGGCAAAAAGTGCCCTGCAGTTTATACGTTACAATAACGTCCTAGACGGGGATCTTGCTGGACATTTGAGGATCATCAAAGACTTCAAATTAAACATAGACATAAAAACAGTAGAAGATTGGATGATAACGAAGACCAACTATGATGTTCCGTTCAAAGTGGTGAAACCATGTCGCTATGTTTGGGATGCTGGTGGGCCAAGTTTACGTCCAGGTTCTATTGTATTTTATACTGATGGGTCCAAGATGGGAGAAAATACTGGAGCTGGTGTTTTTGGCCCCGGTATCAGTAAGGCTATACCAATGGGATGCAGTCCCACTGTTTTTCAAGCGGAAGTTCAAGCCATTCTAGAGTGTGCCAACATTTGTCTGAAAAGAAATTATAGGTTTGCCAAGATCTGTATTTTTTCGGACAGTCAGGCGGCTCTTAATGCGCTAAAAGCTTTCACGTGTCAATCAAAGCTAGTGTGGGAATGCATTATTTCTCTGAAGCAATTGGCCAGTAGGAACGAGGTAACTTTATACTGGGTGCCCGGTCATTGTGGAATTCTGGGAAATGAAAACGCCGACAATTTAGCTAGACAGGGTGCGGAATCAAGCTTTGTAGGCCCTGAACCTTTCTGTGGAGTTCCTGAGTGTGCTCTTCGGATGAAACTAAAAACTTGGGAAATGTCCACGGTAGAATCTAATTGGAATGCCACGGATACATCCAAGCAAGCAAAAAGGTTCATAAAACCCAGTGCAGAAAAAGCCAGGTCCATACTGAATCTAAACAAAAGAGATCTCAGGGTAATTACTGGTCTGATGACTGGCCACTGCCCGAGTAAATATCATCTAAGTAAGATTGGAAAAATCCAATCCTCCGAGTGTCGTTTCTGTCAAACGGAAAACGAAACTGCCGAGCATTTACTCTGCAACTGCGGAGTGCTGTACCATCACAGATTGGCGATATTTGGTGAAGGGTTTCTAGAGCCCTTGGAAATTTGGAGAAGTAATCCCAACAGGGTAATAAACTTTATAAAACGAGTTGTGCCTAGTTGGGATCAGGTGTTACATCAACCATTGTCCATCACAGCTCAATTGTGACAGGATACTTGACTAGCACCAAATTAAATATGGGTCATACCACAATATTCCTAAATAATGGACGCAGTGGTTAAAAGGCTCTACAGATGAGGAAAAAAAAAATCCGATTATGGAACTTCGTGTCACTTGCTATGCAACTGTCCAGTTTTTGCGCAATTGCGTTTCCGAGTATTCGGTAAACACTTATTAGGTGAAACTGACTTCAGAAACCTGAATCTTCAGGATATTCTGTTATTCTTAACCCGCTGTGGTAAAGAGCTATAGGCTCTCTTTCGCTTTATGCGTTATTACAGTGCCCTTTTCAAAGCGCTGTTTGAACCCATTGTGGTACGCTTATGCGTTAGTACCCTCTTCCAGGGTATTTTTCCCCCTATTTCCCTACCTGTTCTTATCACCATCCCCAAGTAACCCCAGTGCTGAAGCCTTATTGCATGCAGATATACGGTGTATTTAGTGCAATCATTACTTTACATGCAAACTTAAGGTTGATTTAAAGTGGAAGTGGGCAATTATAGAATCAAATTAGGATTATACTGGTATAATCTTGAAGCAGTCGCATAATTGCCCATTTCCACTTTAAATCAACTTTAAGTTTGCATGTAAAGTAATGATTGCTCTAAGTCAGTGGTGCTCAGGCTGGAGGATACCGCGGGCCAATTTTGCAATTCGGGATCGACCTGCGGGCCGCATAAAACATCGATGCACAAAAGCAACAAAAAGAACAATTCTAAAGCACATTGCTTAAAAATCTGAACTGTTCAGGACTTGTGTAAGGGTCAAACTTTATAATCTATTGCCCTTCGTGGAGTTCAATTTAGATTCATAAGTTTGGTTGAGAAAAACGTTTGAGCTTCAAATTTAAATTCAAACAAACAATTTAGAAGTTGCTCCTAGAATTGCCTTGAAGCCACTTCAAGAACTGGTCAAGCAGCTTTTACAAGAATTTATTTTGCATCGCTCCAAAAAGGTTTGCTGGAATTTCTTCTGAAATTTCTTGTGGAGTTGCTCCACAAGGTTTTCGAGAAATTTCTTGAAGTTTATTTTAGTTTTTCTAGAATTCTCTTGGCACACCTCCAAGAACTTCTCTTAGATTTGCCTTTGGAACTGCCCTAGAGTTACTTCAGGAATTCCTTATTAATCGTTTCCAAGAATTTCTCCTAGAATAGCTTCCGGATTTTTCCGAAAATTTTCCAGGATTTTCTTGAAGATTTTAGTAAATTTTTTCCATAAGTCTCTTCTAAAGTTGATGAAATACTTCATCATAAAATTTCTTCAAAAATTAGATTTTTAACAATTGTTCCCGGAAGTTTCTTCAACATTATCTTCTGAAGTTGCTCCATAAGTGGCTTCAAATTTATTGTTTAAATTTTCCTCAGGCGTTCTAGGCATCTTTTGTGTCTTGATGCAGTTGGTCCTGGAATCTTGTTTGTAGTTGTTTAAGAAATTTCTGTTTGAGTGGCACCAGAACATTTTTCTAGGAGATGCTCCTATAATTTCCATGCAGTATCGCCACAACTTTCTCATTGAGTTTCTTCAGATTTATTTTCTCCAAGATGATTTGAGTTTCTTCATTTATTTTGCTTAGAGTTGCTTAAAATTTTTCTCCAATAATGTTTCCTGGAGTTTCTCCAAAAATGTATCAAAAGATTCTCCAAAAGGGCACAGGAGACGCTTTATGAATCTCGCCTGAGATTTTTTTCTTTAAGTTCGTTCAGGAGTTCCGCTTGGACAATTCAAATTCGTAAGATTTGTTTCGAAAAATGTGTGAGTCTTATAATAGAAATTTAACCAAACAGTGAAAATTAAACAATATTGGCAAACAAGTTGAGATTTGTCAAAAACTTCGTGCTTTATGTTTTTATGTTCTTCGGAAAGGCGAAATGTGGCATATTTGCTCAGCGTTGCATTGACTGCGCTTAAAAACTGCAACTAATTTTTAAATGATTCAAGATTGCATTTTTAACAAACTTTTATTTGATTCGTACCACTTATAAATAATTATAAGCTGGCTTCGTGACTTAGCTGAAATGCCGAAATATTTCGGAGTTGCGATTTCGAATCTTACCAGAACGGATTGTTCTTTGATTTCTTAACAAATTTAACGAGTTATTTCAAAAAAAAATCGTTCAAAAATTTCGGTTTGTCTTGAAGTACTCCGCGGGCCGCATCTTATGGCTAGGAGGGTCGCATGCGGCCCGCGGGCCGCAGGATGAGCACCACTGCTCTAAGTACACCGTATATCTGCATGCAATAAGGCTTCAACACCGTGGTTACTTGGATCCTTACCGTAAACTGGGGTGTAGTTGATCAGTGGGGTGAACCTGATCACTTAATTATCCACGGATGTTGACTTTCAAGGAAGTTACCATTCCGTTTTAATGTTACGTCATTGGATTGCGAATGGTTAAAAAATAATTGTTGCTTCCTTGAAAGTATATATCCGCGGGTAATTGAGTGATCAAGTTCACCCCTCTGATCAACTACACCCCAGTTTACGGTATCCTTATTTCCTTCCTTTTCACTCTGGTAGATGATGAAATAGGCTATTAGTATTATTATGGCGAGTGCACAAATGTCCCAAATGGAGGATAACGTGCCTCTGGAGCCGGCCTTCTGATACTTGATCCAACATAAGAATTTTTAAAGTCAATATTAAGTGAAATGTTATGCGAATATAACAGTAGCAGCTAGTAATAATTATTGTTTTGCAGATTTTTCCTCGTACGTACAAAAAAAAAATAATAATAATAAGTAGCATTTTGTACAGATCGTTATTTTGTGTGGTGTACTCATTGAACCATATTTTCAATAATACTAAATATTTTCCAAATATCTTCAAGCTGTTCTAAACTTAATTATATTGTGGAGATTTTATAGAAGAACCGGAATAAAAGGATCAATGCTTCGAGATAGATCATTTTGAACATTTATAGTTATTTTCCGATACACTCCTTAGTGCTGAGGTAGTGATTGATGGGGATGTGTTTGAAGTTCTTGTGGCATGTGACAATGACGTTTCCCGTGAAGTGAATGTGATGACCACTATTAGTGTGATGAAATGAGTGACCTACGACTACTCGTTTAGAGATAGCCGATCAGAGATAATAAAGTCAGTTGTTTGCTGAAGCGTGCATCGTATCGTAAGCATCTCGGTCTTCTTAACGATATATATAGTCCGAACCGTCTTAACTAGAATACCTAGATATAATAACTGGCAGCGAGGCGAAAAACGAGTTGGTTTTTAGTGCTTTGCTAAAAGTGTGGTTTGATTAAGCAACACAATAAACCGTTGTGGACATATATCACCTGACGATCATTTCAATTTTGATGATTCTTGACGGTGTAGTGATTTGGTTTGCATGCCTAGGACCATTTGCATGTAACCGGAATAAAACAATAAAAGTAGAGGTTTGGTTGTTTTGTTCAACAGAAAGTGCTTGAAACACAATAGTGTACAACCCGCCATCGTACGTTTTTGTCTATAGTTTGGTTTGGCGCGGTAAGACGCTAAGTGACGAATAGTGATCAATATATATAAGTCACAGACATTTTTGCGTGTGGTTGGTGCTAGCAGCCATCTATTCTTCGGTTTGTATTGCGCTGTGGATAATTTTTCAACCTGCTATTTGTCCTGCTGAGTCATCTATTTACCAGGTACGTTTATCATTCAAATTACATTCACGCTTTGAAAAGTTGCCTTCACAGCTCGCTCACGACTTTGGTATGCGTGTGCGACCCCAATGTTATTCGGCAAACTTTCAGATAAAACTACAAGGTTAAATTCATCCATACATTGTTTTTCGATAGCTTGCTTCTGAACTGAGATAATAGCAAATGAATGTAAATCTTTGCAAATGAATGGTCGCAACCTTGCGTTTATGTGTTCCGTGTCTTTTGGTTTTGCTACGATAATTTGGTTTTGTTTGACAAAAGTATATTACGAAGTTTTAGAGAGGTTTTGCAGGTATTGATGAAACTGTTTAATTTTTTTTCTTTGGTCGAGTAGTTTGATTTAAAATTTAGTTACCTAAAATCCGAAATTTGGCTACTACAAGTGTTTGACTTTTGCGTTTGTTTTGATTTTTTCTCGTTTTAAAGTAAATATGCCTATTGTCAGTAACATCGAGCCGTACCATCCAGGTGGGAGTATACCTTCCTCCCAATATTTAGAACAGTTGGAGATAATGTTCGATCACCAGAAGGTTGCAGAGGCGGAAAGAAAAATCAGCTTCCTGGCAGCTTGTAGTACGGAGGTATACAGTGAGTTAAAGCTGTTGTTCCCCGGCAAAAATGTGAGGGAATTAGAGTTGAAGGAAATGACTGATGCATTAAAAAAACGTTTTGACAAAACCGAAAATGACCTAGTGCAGCGGATTAGGTTCTATGCTCGGGTTCAAAAGCCCAATAAGCGCGCCGTAGATTTTGTTCTGGCCGTGAAGCAACTAGCCGAGTTTTGCAACTTCGGCAACTTTAAAGACACAGCAATACGTGACAAATTGCTTTGTGGTATACAAAGTAAGCAACTACAGGAAAGATTACTGGACGAGGACGACTTGACTTTGGCTAAAACTGAACGCATAATCATCAACAGAGAGCAAGCAAATCAGCGAGCTTCACGAATTAGCGAAGAACAGCCTAGGGCTAGCGTGGTTGAACGCCTTGGTAGGAAGAAGGTAGAATTCCGTCGTGATTCAACTCATAGGCGGCTATGAGTCCGGACAGGAGCAGAGAATATCAAGGACGTACTGGTAGCTGGAGCCGTAGTCGTAGTCGTAGCAGGTCGGATTCAAGAAAGCGGGGAGGAAGAACTTTCTTCTGCAATTACTGCAAGCGGAATGGCCATACTAGAAAGTATTGCTTCGACTTGAAGCACCAGAAGCAGTCCATAAAATCGGTTGCTGTTGATAGCAAGAAACCGAATTTGAACGAGAGGCTGAGAAGAACGAGAGATGATGATTATTTTTCAGACAACGAAAGCATGGACGTTTTGATGATTTCTGCAAGCAAGCGAACTAGTCAGCCGTGCATGATTGACCCGGTCATTAATAACCAGATTTTGCGTATGGAAATAGACAGTGGGTCCGCTGTTTCCGTTTAAGTAGAACAGCTTACGAGCGATCCTTCAGAAGCAACCCTTTGTCTAACTGCTCAATCGAACTGGCTGTTGTCGATGGTGCTCCTCTAGTCGTTGCCGGAAAATTTATTGCAGAGGTTACCACAAACGGGTTACGCAAGAAGTTTTTTTTTTTATCTGTATTAACGAGATTTTTAGCCCTAGGCTAGTTCATCTCGGGACCCACGCTTTACTTCCCTTCTGAAGGAAGAACTCACATTTTGCGAGTTTGTCGGGAGTGGGATTCGATCCCAGGTCCTCGGCGTGATAGTCAAGTATTCTAACCATCACACCAGGTCCGCTCCACACGCAAGAAGTTGCCATTGGTAGTTGTAGAAAGCAGGAAGGATTTCATCCCGTTGTTCGGCAGAGACTGGCTGGACGTTTTCTTCCCAACATGGCGTGGAGCATTTCGTCCGTTAACGGTGAATCGCGTAGAGGCATCGGAAGAAGAAGCCGTTATAGAGGATGTTAAAGATATCTGTTGGTGGAAGGACGTATACTGCTCATCGCGAACAGTTGAAGTTTAAGGTCAAAAGGCCCAATTTATTTGTTTGCGATTGTAAAGAGAGCAGAAAACGTCCTAGGGAGGAAGACGGTGATGATAGTGATGACCCGGACAGCAGTGACGTATACGGTTTCGTAGCAGATTCGTTTTTGTTTAATCCGCAAGCGCAATCCGACAGTAGTTTGTTAGAACCGAGCATGCATGGCAGTCGTTTGCCATTACTGCCGTTTTCAGACGAGAGTTTAAACAGTAACAACCCCGTTCCGACGATCGTTACCGATAATCCAGCATCATCCACGAGGGCGAAGCGTTCTGACATCGTCGCGTGCCCGAATCGAAGTCGTTCTACTGAATTTGTGCAATCGAACGGAATTAGCACATGTGATTCATTCAAAAAAGTCAGCGAGCTGCAATCGCATAATGATGAAGTCGAGCAGCGGCAAGAAATTATTCGAAATGAAATCGTTGGTCATCGAGAAGGTACAAGAATCAGGAGGTCTCATCGAACAAAGCGATTCAAAAAAGATTCTAATTATTTGTATTATTAAGTTGAACTATATTCAGTCGGATTATATTTAAGCTTTGAAGTGAATCATCATAAATGTTGAATTTGACCTGAATTTATTGTATATTGGTTTAATCTTAAGGAGGAAGACCACTATTAGCGTAATGAAATGAGTGACCTACGACTACTCGTTTAGAGATAGCCGATCAGAGATAATAAAGTCAGTTGTTTGTTGAAGCGTGCATCGTAAGCATCTCGGTCTTCTTAACGATATATATAATCCGAACCGTCTTAACTAGAATACCTAGATATAATAGTGAATAAAAGGACGATTCTCGGTGGGAAACAAGAAAATGGAGTATGGCGCAGACGCATGAATTACGAGTTGTACCAAGTGTACAAAGATTCGAATTATGCGAAACGGCAGAATTCGGTGGGCTGGACACGTAGTGCGAATATCGAAAGAAAAAATTGCGAAAACAATATTAATCGTTCAAGGGCACGACAGATAAATCGAGAACACTCAAAAACAATTTTGGTTGAACTCGCTTGAGAACTGTTTCCGCAATCGTGAAGCGCAGAGTCTTAAATGGCTGTGATACTATTATTTAAACTGTTTCTTTTATATTTATCACTATTTTATTACCATAATTAAAACCTACAAATCATCCTCGGCATCGTATGTTTTAAGTTCTGCTATTGAGGTAAGTTAAATGATACTGATCTTGATTCCTCTAGAAGAAGGTTCCGTTCCTAAATAATTCCAGTTGACAGTTCATAAATAAATAGATAAATAAATAGGAGTTGCCTTTGTCTATCCTAAATAGCTACACCGTAAGTCCTAATAAAGTTTAGGTTAAAGTCGTCACAATAATTCGGGTGTCTGCGATAAAGACTACGTTTTTTCCGTCGATGGTGCTAAACAAGAACATCGAATATCAGAGCGTGCGAGCATTAGAAAGAAGAGAGCATGAAAGTAATCGATTCTTGAGTTTTTAGCTTTACCTCACTCATCCCTATGATTCTTCAGCGATACCTAGTTGTGTGATGCGATAATTGCATTTTCACGAGTTACTACTTGTTTGTATGCATTTTTTCCTTTGATTTTTTTTTTAC
This sequence comes from Aedes albopictus, assembly GCF_035046485.1. NCBI lineage: Eukaryota > Metazoa > Arthropoda > Insecta > Diptera > Culicidae > Aedes > Aedes albopictus. Next base: position 196,185,687 of record NC_085136.1, read on the forward strand.
TTCACTTCCGCACAGATTGATAAGCCCAAATTATTGGGCTGTAAATCGATTTTGTGCGGCTGGCAGCGTGTACCTTATTTCTATCATTTCTCTTCTGATAATTTAGCTCACTTTTGCTCAATTTCCTATACAGCATTATCATCAGTCTAAAATTAGATGTAATTTAGAAATTAATAACAACTATACAAGTGTAATGGAGAAGGGATTGGTTCGGAATGTTTCTTGTTGTTTTTTTGTTTATTACTTAATTGGTTTATCAAGTATCTAATATTAAGTTTAGCTGACTAGCTTCTTTTATGTTTTCACGCATATACTTCTTTTTGTATTCAAATAGATTTGGAGGTGTGACATGCAGGATAATTTAGAATGTTGTGAAAGGGTACAGGAAGCTTAATCGCGCCCGAAGATTTGCACTTAACATTAGATACTCAAGATGTTGATTTTCTTTAGTAAAATCTAGCTTTACTATGTGAGATTGTTATCACTGTAACCTCAAAATGCATTTTTCACCTAATCGGCATCCGTTTTCACGGATGCTTTCTGATTGACAATGTGTTTGATTCGATACAAACTCGTGCCAAAATATTCAAACCCAAGCAAAACCCTACCACGCTCATTTCTTTACGCTCTCTTCCTTTTCTACACTCGCTTGCTTATCTCTAGCCGGTTCTTCGGTGTTATATTCGTCTGTAGCCTCTTCAGTGATGGCATTGTCGCTACTTCTTCCTTCGAGTTCGTTGCTAATTTTAGCGGTACTTTCTTCCATGTCATCGCCAAGCTCTGCCATCTCAGTATTGTCATCATAATCTTTAGTCAAGTTATCGAAAAATGCTTCTAAGCTGTCGAACAAAGGCTTTCTTTCGGGTTCTTTAACTGTATCTTGCACCGGTTTCGGTTCTTGTTTTACCGGAAGATCTGGCTCGCTATCGCGCTCCATTAGGAATGCATTTCTCGACTGGGGGTCAGGATTCATCATCTCGCTAAGCTTAACATCTTCTGCGTAGATGGGCCGGAAACCTCCTTGGAGTTCCGGTTGGAAGCCTCCTTTCTCGGAAGGTTTCTGCGTAGACAAATCATGCTCTTCGTAGTGATGATCGTCCGAACGATCAATTTTGTTCTGTTCTTTTACCAGTGCTTGGGGTGAAGATGTTACAACTGCCCATCCCTCGTATGGGTTGGTAACCTTAACTGGATCCAGACTAATGCTGGCCTGGAATGGAGCTTGGAAGCTCTGTTCGTATCGGTGGGCAGGATTTCCGAATTCATCGAAATCGTCCATTTTGAGATAGGATACCTCGGTTTGTGTTTCACCATACGGTGAATAGTATGGAGAATTGGGATGTTTTTTGTAGTTGAACTTTTGGGTAGATTCCGTTGGAGTGTAAGCAATAGCGATGGGCGTACTTTCGGTGACTCGCTGCAATTTGCTGGAAATGACGGAATCTTCCGACTGTTCCTTGCTGATGGGTTCTTCGCCGATATTGTAAACGGTATCCTGTTTCTTCTCTATGATCTCCGGCATGCGATTCTTTGATTCGTTTTCCATCTCGATTAAAGTGTGGGGATCTGGTTTTTCAATATTATACGGGAAATGAAGCTTAGGAATTTGTTTCTTGTCCTTCGCCATTAGAATTGGTTCCTGCTCGAAATGAGATGCTATCGAAAAAGGAGTGTTTTGGTATTCGTTCCCTGGGCTAATTCTTGCCGGTGGTGGGGGAAGAGGTGGTTGCTCTCCGTTGTGTCCAACCACGACGGAATCGATGTGACTTCCTGCATGGACCGAATCCAGATTCATGGGTGTACTCTTGACGGGGTAGACTACATAAACTGGTTGCGCTCCATCGGTGCTCACAGCTTGAACGGGTGAAGAGGGGGGTTGACCCTCAACGGCCAAGTCTAGCTTTTGACCTGATGGCAACTTATGTTTGGACTGTTCGGTTTGCTTTTTCGATTGGAGCATTTGCAAGGTTACTACGGGTTCCAGTTTGGGACGTTGCGGTTTGTCTTCTGTCATGGTGTTTTTAAGGATAGTTGGAGGATCTCGTTGGAATTCATTATTTTCCGGTTCCTCAGGTTTACGACTCTGTACAGTCTTTTCGGGTGTGGGAGGAGCATAGCTTTCAGCAAATCTAGAAGCTGGAGATGAACCAGGTGGTGGAGGTGGCTTGAGATTTGGGGGAGCAATGTGGAATACACGGTCCTTTATCATAGGAGGTGGGAGACGGTAGTAGCGACGGTTTTCGTTGGGGCCTTCCATCTGTTGAGGAGGACGCATGGTATTGATGCGATTCATGAATCTAGTTGGGCCTGTCGCTCTGCGGATAGCTAAAGTTGAAGGTTGAGAATGAGTTGTTGAAGGATCAGCGAATGGTTTTCGTGGTGGTCCATTGGCAGGAAGACTTTTGCCTGGTGGTGGTGGTACTCGGAAATTACCGGCTTCTTTATGATACGGAGGATGGCCATGTGATATTTTTGCATTCGGACGGAACTGGGGCAAAATATTCGGTAGTTGTAGGGGTGGTCGAATACCTCCCGGATATGGCCGACGTTGGATTTCTTTGTAAATGAATGGCGGTCCTTGAGCGGGAATTGGGGGTCTGGGGCGTTTTGAAAGTTGGGAATTGTCTGGGTTGGACGGAGGAGTAAGTTGTTCTGGTAGATCTGAAGGGTAACTTGAAATTTCGTTCTTGTTCAAAGCTTCACTGTTCGGTGTATCGAAGACGATTCTGTTTGACACTTTATGGAGAGTACTTTCGATTTGGTCATTTTTAGGGAACACGACCATAGAATTGGGGCCCATGCCAATAGGAGCAGAATGTCCATTTGGAGGCAATACTTCACTCTTATGTGTGCCACTAATGATAGGTGCATTTTCGTATTTGTCGTCGCTTTCACTGGGGAAGCGTACGCTGGTGGTTTTGATGATATCTTGAGGCTTCACTTGAACATTGACTGAAGTTCCTACCTTCACATTGGAGGTTTCATTCGGTTCGTCCAGCACCTGACCCATTTGATAGCCCGTCGGGTGACCATTAAGGGCAGCTGAGGCAGGTTCCTGCGACACCGAGCTCACAAAATGTCCATCACTTGAACTTCCCACCGATTGTTGAGATCCCAAAACGAATGTGGCTGAATGCTGGTTTGGACTGATTACAACACTGTTCATGCTTGGAACCGATCCATATTTCACTATGTTGATTTGAGGTTGTTGCACTTCGTACTTGACATATTGATTACCGAAATTCGTTTCTTTAGGAGGACTCTGCGGCCTGTGTCCGTTAGATTGATATACTTCGTAATGGTCATATTGGTCATTGTTTGGTTTCTGCGGACGATGGCCATTCGATTGCTGGATATCGTACTTCACATACTGATCAGTAAGGTCAATAGACTGCTCAATTTTCGGACCGTCCGGAATAGATGCCTGCTGTTGCTGATCCGAAATCAGCACAATCGCTGGTGGCGTTGTTTGCTCTGTTGTTTGAGCAACGGTTGTTTCAAAGACTACATTATTCTCCTTCTCTTCTGCGGCAGCTTGCTTGTCATCCAAGCCGAGCGAGTTGAAGATATCAGAAAGGGACATAACAGCAGGATCCTTTGGAAGGTCGATTTTGTTGCTGGTTTCATTTTTACGGTTCAACATGATGTGGCTCGGCGGCAGTGGTCGGAATGGTGCTGGACGGTTACCTTCATACTTGAGTGCTGGTATGGTATACTTCATCTTATGGGCTGGGTCCTCTTCCGGTGAGGATGGTTTAGTGTCCTCAAAACGGATTGGGTTTGCAGGACGGGATTCAGTGGTTGGCTCAGGAGTCGTGGTGATAGGTTGGGATGAAGATGGGCTAGTCCACGGTCGTACTGAAGGTGAATAGTACGTTGAAGAACGAACGGGAGTTGTCTGTGGTTCAGTTGACTGAGGTCGTTGTGTAGTAGTCGTGGTCGGCATAGACAGAGTCGAGGGTAAGAAGAATTTCTTACGAGTTTGTTCTGTCGTTTCTAAGTATTTGTTTTTGATAGTACTCTTATAAGGGTATCTGGTAAACAATTGCTTAGCAGGAATGGTTGTCATCGGTGTTTCGGTGGTCGTGGTAGTAGTCGTTGTCGTTATCGGTCTTCCTGAAGTAGTCGGATAAGTATAACGAGAAGATGGTTGAGTCACTTGAATGGTGGTAGGACTTGGTTGGTTTCGTGTCGTATTAAGCCTGGCAGTTGTGTACTGAGGACGCGTAAATTGGAATTTCGGAGCAGCTGTCGTTGTAGAAGGAGTTGAAGACACATTCTTGTGATTTGACACTTTGTTGCTACCCTGATATTTCAAGTTGGCGTAAGAACTCGAAATCAACGGGTAAACAAAGTTCGAAGAGGAATACTTCACTGGTAGATTTAAGAAATCATGGAAGTTTGGCGAAGATTGACTAACGATTACATCTTTAGTGTCACTGACGTGACTGTCCTTTGTATCATAAGATCCTTTGTCATCTAGATCAATCTGATTGCCAGTTTTCTTATGGTTGAAATCAATTGCTCCTGTTGAAGGGTCACGCTCAACGTAGAATGGTTTTCCATCGTTGAATACGTTCGACGGTAAAATGGGTCCTCCATAGACTTCCTCATCCACGATTGATTCTTCCGCCATCAGATCTTCCAAATCATCATCGAAGTTAAATGCCTTCACTGCGGCTCCCGTGTACAGGACCAAACAGATGAGGACACCTATCGGCACTAGCCGATTTCTTTTCCCCATTGTTAGATGTCACTAACCCTGAAAAGAAACAAAATAAAAAATACATCAGTATTGTCCAAAAATGCACCAATATTGCATAAATATTATAACATCACTTAAGTGCTTTTAACGATTGGTTTGCTTTTTCGCATTTTCAATATTCACATAGCGCATCGTTTTTCTCATTCGTGTTCGACCTTACTTCAATTTTGATCTACGCTTTTCGCTTCTTATCTCATCCGGGTCAAGCGCAATGAGACGAGCACGTCAGACGATTGGAATCACGAAGCTTTTAACAAATTTCATTATTTTCGTGCATACGTCATTAGACTAAATTACTGCTTCCAAATGACTGTTTGGTACTCCACAATTTGAATAAAAACTTGCAACTGACAAATCAGCAAAATGATAAGTTTCCGTTGCATCTTGATATGCATGCGCCCACGTGTTCGTGCATTGGAGTTTGCGCGAGTTTTAAGTGTGATTACTGACACCTGCCGCCGCCGACAACGACGACGGTTGGGAATCCGCGCACTAGCAACGCTGCGTTCAATTGTTTTCTCTTTCGCCGGCTGCTGTGTGCGGTAACTGGCGGCATAAAATTAAGGAAAAAGTTCATTGTTCATGGCGGCGCGGGAAAGATGAAAATTGTCCCGTGGTAGCTCGTCGAGAGCGAAAGTAAGAGAAACAAAAAAAAATCTATGGTATAACACAATCACTGGTGGCAACCAAGGTTATTTTAGGAGGATTGATTTATAGCGTCAAGTTCAATGCTTTGTCGTCATTATTGTATATGTATGATCGTAGGAGCAATATTCACTGATTTGTGATTGATTTTTTAAAGAATTTGGAGTCTCTGTTTCAGTATTTGACTCAGAACATAATATGTTGATGCAACATTACATCATACCTCTATATTTAGATTTTTTTGGTAATTAAATGCGGCATGGTAAAGACAGGGTATATCGCGCAATTCAGTTCCCATTGAGATTCATTAGCCTCTGCTCAGCAACTCCGCGCGGCACGGGCCGAGCTGCAAGCTTCTTTAAGGAAGATTGGGTAACCAACGCCGGTTGGAACTATGGTCGTAGGCTCTCCAGGATAAGCGGCTCACAACAGCATCTGATTCCCATGTTAGGGCCGGCTGAATGGCATGCGAATGCTAGGGAAAGACTCCAAACTCGATTGTCCTCCGGAAAGCAGGGGGTTGGTGTCTGGCCCTGTGGCAGCCGTAAAAACCATTGTTACGAAAAATCAACAACTTCTTCTTCTTCTTCTTTCTCGTTTGAGCCGTCTCTTGACCGCTCTAGTACAGGGCCAGTGACTAAGACTATATGCCCTACGTGCTTTTTAACGTCTACTTGGACGAATCTTCCTGCTACTGCTGCGTTAGAGGTCTAGTTTGGTCGTTCTGATGAATTCCGCTACTTCCTTGAAAAGCTCCTTTTTACCAGTTTTAAACAATTCGGTGAGGTTGGCGAATTTGTTATCAAACGAAAACTGCATTCTTATTATACCGAAACGAGGGCAATGGAGCACCAAATGCTCTGACGTTTCTGGTTCTCCACACAGTTCACATTCCGCGTCGTCCGAGATTTTCATACGGTGTAGCCAGTATTTCGAATAGTCGTGGCTTATCATTAGACGATTAATAAGTTTCACGTCACTGCCCTTCATGTCGACCTTTTTATACCAAGCTGCGTTGTAGAAGTTCGGTTGCACTGTATAGAACTTCGTTCCCTTTTCCGCTGAATATTCTGCATACCATTGATTCGTTCGTCTTTCAAGCATGTTTTTAGCGTTCAGGAAGGCGTCCTTTAATTGGATTGGATGGCTTAAGACTTCGTCTGAAGCAGCGCCGGCCTTGGCTAGCGCATCTGCTGTCTCGTTTCCGCTTATCGACACATGGCTGGGAATCCACTGTATGGCGATGTTCCGTCTTTGGCATTTGACCAGAATTTCGATCAAAATACCTTCGTCCGTCTTTGAGTCCTTTGCATTTGCAAGCATGAGGCAAGCAGATCTGGAATCCGTGTATATTACATAGTTTTGAAGACGATCCTCCTCCACTATGCTAGTTGCTAACTGAATGGCGATCAGTTCTGCAGATGTAACGCTGGTTTCCATTGCGAGTTTGTAGCTCATTCTTCTCCTAGTGTTCTCGACGTAAACTCCTATTCCACAGGCTGATCCTTCTTTCGAGGCGTCCGTAAAAATTCTCCCTCTTCCTTTATTACGACCATTCATAACAAAGAGTGCCATTTGTTTAAGCTTCTTAGCGTCGTTATCTTGCTTTGCTGACTGCAATCCTTCTAGGTAAGGTTCGATTGCCACTTCATCAATATGAACCGCTGTCGCTATTGGGCTGATAGCTTTGAAGAGCTCCTTGTTGATCCAGTACATCCGCTCCTGGTATGAGAAAGCGTCCCATTTGTCATGGTCATCCGGTAGCATTACATTTTGTAGCTGTTCTGCGATCACATCGTTCCTTGAGAAATGTCGAGCGATTTCCCGAATCGCAATGTACTCCTGTCTGAACTCCAACGGCTCCTGTCCACTCAACGCAGATAGAGCATTGAGCGGAGTGGATTTGGTTGCCCCCACGATTTTCCGCAGGCATTGGTTGTTTATAACTGATACTATTCTCCGGTTAGTGGGTTTCGCGTTGTTATACACCGAGCAACCGTATTCCAAAACGCTTCTGCATAGTGCCACGTATATTCGACCTAACATTTCCGGATGTGCTCCGCTTTTTGTCCCGCTCAAGATCTTCACCATGTTGAGTCTGTGCTGGACTTTTTCTCGAACTTCTCTAATATGCACTCCAAAACTTAGGTAGCGGTCTATCGTGATTCCCAAATAGCGATGATTCCTCACCGTTTCAATCTTCGTCCCATTGATTCCGATGTCTAACTCCTTGTCGTTGTTTTGGAAAAGTATGGCTTTCGTTTTAGCAGCGTTTATTTCCAAGTTCAGGAAGGTCGCTTTTTCGGAAAACTCGTTCAAAAATTCCTGTGCTGCCTCGTTTAGCTTGTCTAATGTCTTCGCTTTGACCAAAATGCCGAAATCGTCAGCATATTGCACTAGAACGACTCCCTCCTTTTCGATTCTGTGCAAATCTAGAGTGTAGACATTGAAAAGTGTGGGGGACAATACGTCCCCTTGGGGAAGCCCATTGCTAATCGTCCTACTGATTTTTTTGTCGCGAGTTTGTAGGAAGATGGTTCTATTTCTTAGGAAACTCGAGATCCACATGAGCATGTCTTGTGGTACGCCTACGCTGGACAGGATCTCCTCTAACCTATCCGTTCGAACCGCGTTGAACGCGTTAGAGAGATCTATGCAAATTAGAGCCGTCACCATGTTGTTACGTTTACTTTCTTTGACCCAGTTTGTAACGAAGGAGATGCAGGTGTTGGTGGACAACCCCTTTCTAAACCCGAATGAGTAAAAAAAATCAAAACAACAAATCAAAACAAAAATCAACAACAAAAAGGACTTGCCATTGGAAATTCGGTACGTGGAACTGCAGATCTCTCAACGGTACGTGGAACTGCAGATGCTCCTGTTTGACGTTTGCTCACTACCGCCATCTGGTGGCGGCCCAGCCAAACACATTACGTTTAGCGTTGGGCGATTACGTTTTTGTGACGATGTTTTTTAATGAAATTTGTTCTGAGTGTTACGTCTGTTTCTCTGTGTTTATACTGTCAAAATTAAAGAAAAAATAAATATAAAATAGATTGCTTAGAGCCTGCAATATCGTGCAAAAGGGGCACAGTCAATAAAGGAAGTTTTCAGAAGCATACATGAAATCGACATACAAACTGCCGCAGAATTGTTTTGAGATAGTAATGTTGGTAAAAATGTCTTCCCAAAACATTTGGGACAGCATGTAGATAGGTTGACAGTAATGGTTCGGGAAAGAATTTCGAAAAAACCTTTTTTTTTGCTGCGAATTATAAACTATTGACAAGATCAAAAACTATGCTGAATCATAAAAAGCCAAAATAACAATATCTGAATCTCAAGGACAGTTTTCGGAATCCCGGAAATTTATTCGTCTACCTCGGACCCTTACTGATGGCTGAAAACAACGCTAGTCGTGAAATACGGGAAATACGAAGGCGCATCATCAGTGGAAGTCGTGCCTAGGGGCTCCAGAAGAAGCTGCGGTCGAAAAAGATTCACCCACACACCAAATGCACCATGTACAAAACGCCAATAAGACCGGTGGTCCTCTACGGTTACGGGACATGGACCATGCTCGAAGAAAACCTGCAAACACTCGGAGTTTTCGAGCGACGCGTACTAAGGACGATCTTCGGCGGTATGCAAGAGAATGGTGTGTGTATGTGGTGGAAAAGGATAAACCACGAGCTTGCTTGAACCCATGCAGCGTCTAGAAGTTGGCCAAAGATGGAATGATGCGGTGGGCAAGGCATGTTGCAAGGCAACAATCCTACAAAGTTAGATCCTTGCAGTTCCTTGACTTGTGTCCTGATTCCAGACCTTAAATCAAGCCTCCGGTAACTTGTGTAGGATCAGTTGGTAGACTGACCGCCCACCTTGAGCTTCCCTAGTTTAATGGACTAGTTGGGGGCCGTGCACAAATTACGTCACGCTCTCAGGGGGGAGGGGGGTTTTGCAGAACGTGACGACCCATACAAAAAATATTTAGGTCCCATACAAAAAGTGTGACATAGGGGGGAGGGGGGGAGCTGGTTTGAAAAAGGTCGATTTTGGCGTGACATAATTTGTGTATCACCTCTTGTCAACCAGCACAGGTAGCTGTACCTAGTCTATTGCTATCTGTGTCTTTGCCGGGATCTTCCATAGCCGTACGGCTGTGGTGGCCACCTGCACCGCGGACTGCTGCCGCAGTGCCGTGACGAGTTCTTCCGTGTCGGTGATCTGATCTATTTAGGTTCTTCACCTTAAGAGTCGCTTCCGCTGTAAGAGTCCTCATATCGGCCCCCTCTCCAATGACCTCTTCTGCCAGATTATTCTAAGCGGCGCCGTCACGGTACTCCTTGTCACGCTTGAGCACGAGGATTTATTCATCTGTACGAGTACTTCTAATCTAATGTGGTCTAATACTGCACAGATCGTGCAATCGGCTCCCAGATCATCGAATTTGGCGGCGCTCCAGATCGTCTTCAAGACTTCCGGGTACTTCCAACTAACATTATTGCCGTACACTATACAACATTTGTGGAGCCTCGTGGCCGTGCGGTTAGCGTCACCAAGTGTATAAACGTACCGTGCCATGGGGTGAGGGTTCGATTCCCGCTCCGAGTGATGAAACTTTTCACAAGAAATGTTTCTTCTCCGTATCCATTGGTGCTCGTTTTATGTGTCGTGTCCGTTGTCTAGTGTTAAGTTTCATTCAGTCTGTACAGCCTGTGGCTGAAGACGGTGTCCGTGTCTTTTTAATAAGCCACTCTTGAACTTGAGCAGGATTCAGCTGTTATTGTTACTTGGGATTAGACTCTTCGGTCTTGATGACAAGTGCGTCAACCTTCTCGCGCTTGGTACCTGTCCTCCTACGTTAGGCTTGGTGTCCCTACGCTCCTGCGATTTCTTCTTTTTCCGCTCAACTATGGTCCAGGGGGCGTGCTTCTCCTTATCTTGTGGTTGCTGAGGACAAATACCCTTCTCCTACCCACCCTTCTACCCTACCTACCCTTCTCATCTTTCTGGGACGCCTGGCTGGGGTCGGACTTGTCGGCTTTACCTTCGAACATCTGGGTAGATTTCAGAACCTTTGACTTCACGAATTTCTGCCCCTGCCGCTGCCGCAGTTACCATGAGTTTCTCATGGTATGGCTTGGCTGCCTTCTTTGACTTTCGGAGTCTTAACAGGACCTGCTTGAGGTCCTTGCTGATGCTAGACTTCGAGGACGCCGGGGAGGAAATGGGGTTTCCCACGCTCAGTTAACGATCGAGCAACTTCTTCACCCCCTCGATCACTCATTTTTCGGCACGGATCGGGTTGATACCTTGAATTGGGGTTACCCCATTTGGTGAACTCATACACCGGCATAGGATATCCGTAATGCTGTCTAAGCCAACCAATACACGACAAGAGATGGTTCTTCTAGGCCCAGGACTACTGTCCCTGCTGTCCGGATGCTGGCCTCCGGATGTTTAGTTCTTTAGATTTGAGCTTTTCAAATAATTCTAGATGTGGCTTTATTATATATTCAAGCAACAAAATAAAATGAAACCTCCTTCATTTTACCTACATAAGCCATGTAAAAATATCTACATGTCACGCTGTTTTGAGCTTGTTACTTATTTGCACACTTAGTAAAAGCATGCTTATTCAATACGATCATGTGACCGCACTTCCCATCGAATAAACCAAACCTACATAATGCTTGATGCACTTGCGCCCTTCATAATAACTTCTGCGTTATCCAAACATCAATATCATGGCTCGATTTTTTATTTCAATTCAAATTTGGTCTCATTTGTGCAATCTGTAGCGCAGTAAGACGAAAGATAGCAAAATAAGTACCGTGAGAAGAGTGTATTCAAATTCGATTCAAATAAAACGGCTTGCCTAATACCTTCATCAGAGGCAGGCGGCGGGCTCTCAAAGTTTACTTCATTTCCCTAGTTATTTATTTGGTATGGGGCTGAGTTATGTTGCGGAACTGTTCAAATTGCTAGGAAGTAGTCGGCAGTTGTGTGAATATAAAAAAAATACGCTTAAACACATGCGTAAAAAATGTGTGGAGAAAATTGAACAATGATTTCAAGCTTCGAGGTGGTGACTGAGTTCACGAACCGGATAGGTGAGACAAGCAATCAAAACAGTGCCAAGTTGGCCTGCTTGTGAATGGATATCTATTAGCACCGCGCGTTAGCGTACTCGTTAACAATGTTGCCATTGAATTGTTTGGTACAAATCAAATTTTTACCTTGTTTGGAAGCTGTTGGGGGATTCTGGAGTAAAACGAATCATTTACAGAAGATACGTCATTGTACATTAACACAATACACATTTATTGTTCAATTTCTGATAAAAATTCTTAAATCGACATACTGATCAATCTGAAATTATTGTAGAAAAATGCAATGTTAAGCAAAGTTCGGTAGGTACCGTAAACCGGGGTCAAATTGATCTCCGGGTCGAAATTGATCAGACGTTTTTCTATTGGATAAAGTATACTTTAAATAGTTTTGATGCAAATATCGTTTAGTATCTGTTTCCAACAGCACAATAAGTAAAAAGAAACTATGTAAAATATGCTCAACCAACTGAACAACGTCTGATCAATTTCGACCCGAAGATCAATTTGACCCCGGTTTACGGTACTCGTATATATGTAGTGAATATTTTGACGCAGATTGCATGCCAAAATATGAATTACAACTGAAATTGCTGCAACATGTCAATATTTAGACCTTTTTGTAATGCCCTATGCAACTGGTTTCGAAGCGTTCCCAAAAATTGTGTATTTTGAGTTAATAAACATCTTACGTCGAAAAATTTCAAAATTTCAAGAAAACAACTTGAACTTAACTAGCAAATCCCAAAAACTTCAACGAGTTTTGATGGGTACTTTTGAAAACTGAGATCACAATTTTCTTCACAATGCATTTAGAGATTTTTTTTCCAATTTAGTATGAACCTACTCCTTATTTTCACTTGTCAGATACATTGCAATGTTTCATTGAACCAAAATTTGGCGAGCCATCAATAAAACGCCCCATCATTGTGTATACACAGATCGAAAAAAGAATGTAAAATTCTGTGACATATGATGCACATAATTGGAGCGCGGGATATCATAGAAGTTTACATGACATATCATGTAAAAGTCATAAAATATCATGTGAACTTCCATTATATGTCATGCAATTCAGCATGCCTCTGAGAGTTTACATGACATATAACACAATTTTACATGATATATTATGTAAACCATCATAACAATAAGTTTACATGACTAAAATGAAGTTTACATCACGTGTAAATATCATTATTTTTATCTGTGTACCTACTTTGTGTAGGTCAATTTCCATCCTGGTTTGACGATTTTTATTCTTCCCTCTGGCCATGGTGACACCTTTCGGGAGAATATGCTAATTAATTCACTGCGCATTTTTGTGTATGTATGTTTGTATGCGAATCCAATATAGCGGTAAAAGCGAAATCGTCTTAACGCGTTAGCTCTCTGTGGCCGCGGCCGGTTTTGGTCGAATATATTTCATTATTTACTTCAATTCACCCACGGTCGGTCGTCTGGCAACGGCCACAAGCCACAGCCCACATTTGAAAAAAAAAATCAGATAAAATAAATAACTTTCAGGTGGCGACTGTTGGCATTGTCTGGACGGTGCCGAACGGAAGTCGTCCCACTTTTCACAGTGTGCGGTCTCATGAAAGTGGTGTTGAGGTCGTGTATTAGTACCTGATACCTTTTATGATGAATGATTGATATCGAGAGCGATGATTAAATCAGAAAGTGAAAGCTGTTTAAAATTCTGTTGTATGTTTTTGTGATGTTGGAGCAATTGATCACATATGCATGGAAACCAAATTATAATTTTAGGTGGAAGTTTGAATAATAAATGTGGTGGGGATCCCCGAGTGATTGGAACTAAAATTATGTAAGGCTCATTTTGAAAGGTTTCTTCATGATTCATCGATCATTTTAGGTGTTAAAGGAAATATAGTGGAAACACATAGGACAAAGTATAAAAATTACGTTCCATTACTGGCTACAAATTGGATTAGCTTCTTGTGCAGACCGTTCCTAAGTCATGATTTGGTTTTACAGAATGAGTACAATTCATCGACCAAGTACCAGCAAAAAATGGAGCAGCAGGGTCGATAGTCCAGGGGTTTCTCGACTCCCCCTTCTGCGAGTCAGCCGTGTATTTGCCAGCTAAGAATAGGACTACTCATCCCAATTCAAGGTGTCAAGCCACCCGTGCCGAGGAATGAGTGATCTAGAGAGCGAAAAAGATGGTCGATCGTTAACAGAGCCTGTGGAGTACCTAAGCACCCCTTAAGTAATTTGTTCCTTACCGCGTTAATATAAGGCTCTGGCGTGGCGGCCATTTTTTCCCGTGTAGCTCATGGAATTTAATAAAAACAACAAAGTGGTAGTAGTAGTGGCGAAGTCAACCCCTTCGCGAGAAGGTTTCAGTAAAAACTCGTACAAGACACTTCTCTGAAGACATCAAACCTGGACCTGAAAATCCAGATTACTAGAGGTTTTGTCTGTCCATAACAGCGTTCTGCCATAGTGTGCGGCGGCGAGAGAGCCGCACAGAAGAGCCGTAGCTGACAAATCACAGTGCAGACCACTATGATGCAACACAGCAACTGCTTGTCAGGCAGTTTCTGAGTGGGGGACAGATATTGCCATCATAGCGGACCCATACCGAGTACCCGCCAGTAACAGCAATTGGGTCGCGGATGGATCCGGAAAATGGCTACGATATGAACGACGGGTACATACTCCGTTCAGGAGTTGGTGTCTACTATCTACGAGGGCTTCATGATCGCCAAAGTAAACAAGGTGTTCTTCTGTAGCTGTTATGCGCCTCCGCGGTGGTGGACTGTATGACGCCCATGCTGACAGGGCGAAGGCCAGTGGTAATAGCGGGTGTTTTCAATGGCCTGGGCCGTGGCATGGAGATGCCATTTTACGAATCAGATCCTGCTAGAGGCACTGACTGGCGATGCTAGTTGTCGATCTGGCTAATGTAGGCACCAAAAGTACCTTTAGTCGAAACGGAGCGAAGTCGCTTATCGACGTTACCTTTTGTAGTCCTGGTGTAGCTAGTAGTTCGAACTGCAGGGTAGACGATGGATATACTCACAACGATCACCTGGTGGTTCACTATAGTATACAACAACAGCAGACAGCGAGTATAGGCAGAGGCTTGGCCAAGCTCACTTAATCAAACGACATCATACTTTAACGACGAGGTATTTAGGAATGCGCTTCACCGTGAGCGAAACCTGCTCGGTTTAAGCGGAGACGATCTGGTAGCGGTGCTCTCGCGTGCATGTGATGCGACCATGCCTAGGTAAGTCCACCCTAGATATGGGAGACCAGCGGCTTACTGGTGGACTCAAGCGACTGCGAAGCTCAGCCGAGTCTGCCTGGGGCTGTTCACACTAAAATTTGGTCATCTCAGACCCCTCCCCCTCGTAGACATTTGTCCATACAAAAATTTTAAAATTTGTATGGAGCGTAGACCTTGATGAGAACCGGCCCTAACCCCCACCCCCTCCCAAAGTCCACGTGGTTTATGAACAGCTCCCTACGGGATAGGCAGTGGATGAAGCGAGCATGAACTGATGAAGAACTAAATGAACGGTGGGTGGTGTTCGCGGTCGCCAAAATCGTGAAGAAGACTGATTAAAGGGCAAGCAATTAGGCCTGCTTTGAGAGTCTCTGTCAGTGGGGTGATGCCTACAGTATCGTGATGGCTACTACAGATCAGTCTCCAGAGATGTTGAAGGGGATATAAGAGGGGCTTTTTCCGCGTCATGACCCTGGTCCTTGGCCTCCTTTCGACAGCTGGGGACTGGGGCTGGCGATAAGGAGAGGGTCACCGATGAACAACTTGCGGGGATGGCAAAGTCCCTTAGCGTAGGTAAGACCTCAGGTCCGGACGGACCTCCGAACTTGGTCTTTAAAGTGGCCACTGCAGAGGCTCCCGAAATGTTCAGGTCCGCTATGCAGAAATGCCTGGACGAGGGAGTTCTCCCATAGTTTGGAAGCGGCGGAGTCTGCCAAAGGGGGATACCATCCGAAGACCCGTCGGCATATAGACCAATATGCTTCCTCGACACGGCGGGGAAAGTGCTAGAAAAGACTAACACCGAGGGTGTAAAAGTGATAATAGTCTCACGAACAACCAGTTCGGCTTCTGGAATGGGAGGTCAACCGTAGACGCTATGTTGTCGGTTACAAAGACCGCCGAGATAGCGCTCCAGCGTTAGAGGAGGGGAATTCACTACTGTGCAGTATGACTCTGGATGTAAGGAATGCGTTCAATAGCGCCAGTGGGCAGCTATTGCCGATGCGCTCCTGCGTCTTAGGATATCCGGGTACCTGTGCAAGATTCTCGGACGTTACTTTCAGAATCGAGTACTAATTTACGACATAGAGGGTCGGAAGTGCTTTCACATTACCTCAGGAATCCCGGAAGGTTTCATCCTGGGTCTGGTGGTATGGAATGTTATGTACGACGAGGTGTTGAAGTTAAAGTTCATGGTGGGAGTGCCAATCGTCGGCTTCGTTGACGACATTACTCTGGAGGTCTAGTGACGCCTCGTCCATACAGGTATGGCGGCTCGGCTTGGGGAACGGCGGTGAGTACCTCCAGCTACCGCGGTAAACTGGAAAGTACTTCTAGGCTAATGTGACTATCAAAGAATGCGCTCTGCGTCATCGTCATCACTGGGATGGTGCCTATCGGTATCCTTATCAGGAAGGACATAGAATGCTTCGAAATGTGCGGCACAAGAGGCATACGTAGGACTGTTGCCGTTGCATCTGACTGCATCTAGATCGTTTCGGTCATGCGGATTCTCCAGAATTTCCGGTTTGTGCTGGTTTAAGGGAAACGGCGGAACACGTTTTGTTCGTGTACCCGCGTTTTCGCACAATACGTGACCGCATGCTTGCCACACGCGAAAAGGACACAATACTCCGGACAATTTTTTCTAGAGGATGTGTAATGGCGAGTTTGGTTGGAATGTCGTTTCAACGGCTATCAACCACATCGTCTTAGGACTACAGAGAAGGTGGCGCGTGGTCTCAGAGAATGACTAGTTCAGACGCTATACAAAAGGTGGTCCTAGTCGGCTACGTAGGTTGCGGCGGTGCCCTGCGGTCGAAATCGACCCTTAAAATGCGATTAAGTGGTCGCGGGGAGAGCATCCTGGTAGCGCTACAATCGTGGCGTCGTTCTACTGGGTTGGATTCGATCCCGCGTTGGAAGGGGTCCTCAGTAAGGACCGGGGCAAGTAGAGGCCCCACTATCAGCAAATCCTTTGGTCTGAGCTTTTAGTGGGTTAAATCGCGATGCACGCAAGTATCAGTTCTTAATGATTACAGAACAGTTGGATGCGGTCGTGGTGGTTGAGTTTTCCCGCCTTCCAAGAACGAAGAGATGTGGTCAAACTGAGAAACTGGCTAATCGCCAGCATAATACCTTAGTGGACTTCCCAAAGCGTGTCATCGATGTTCGTTACTGCTGGCTATGCAGCTAATCTTGAGGATGCGATGTACCGTGCCATGCCCTAATACCGTGACCTTGAGGATGATCTTCACTTCAAAGAGCCCTGTAAAAATCAATAATCCATGTTTCTTGATTTTTTAAACGCTATATTATTGCTTATTGTGTGTATTATGAATAATTAATATGATTAATGAAATTCCAAATGTTTAATCCATTGTTAAATTCAAAATTGTAAAACATAGCTTTGTTCCTAATACCATGTATGTGGGCCGCATACATTGGTGGTCCTTTGAATCTTTGAATTCTTAGTCGAACCACCTTTGAGTTCGGACGCGCGTAACAACGCGCTTGTAAATATTTTTATAACATAACTTTTTATTTTATTTTTGACCCCGGGTCCGTTCGCGCGCGAACCTGCGTTAGTTTTTTTTTTTTCTCTACTTTTCGCCCCAACGTGAATCGTTTTACCCGTCGACGTCGCCGCCGTGTGTGTTTAATTTTCAACTTTAACCATGCCGTGTGGTGTGAAAACATGCACCGTCAACGACGACCACCTTCTATGGAGGTGCACATATTGCGACAAGAAATACCATGCCGCTTGCATTGGAGTACAACGGCATCGCGAGCATATCATCACCGCTTTCATGGTTCCTATGTGCGCAGAATGTCAAGACATTCTGAAGAAGGAAGCTGATGTGCGAAAGCTACTTTACCAACAAGATAAGCTTCTAAAGACAATGCATTCACAAAACGATACAAATCTGCGAATTGCAGCTGACCTACGCAAGTTTAGTTTAGTGTCAGCGCTGTTCGAAAGCATTGAGCGCTTGCTCAATGAAGTAAATGAAACGTTGGCAATGGTCAACAAAAATAACGAAAGCATTCGCAGCGCCATCAGCCAGCACATGGAATCGTGTGACTCACGTGTGGCTACCGTAGTAACCGACATAAATTTGTCAAATTGCACATTGTCGCAGAAAATAAATAACCTATTTGAAGACCGACTCACGTGCCTACGGAATGACATGGCTCTTTTAACAAGAAATACCGAGTCATTAACTACATCAATTAATCAAGCCAGCCATCAATCCACGCATGATTCACAACTTAGAGAAATTCTTGAGGAAGTGAAATTCGTATCGGCGAATTTATCTGGACTAAAATTGAGTAATACAAATGACCTGCTACCCAACAAAACTTTAGAGGAGGAACTAGCGGAAATAACTCAAATTAACGAAGCATCGATGACCCTGGAGGAAGAATTGGCAGAAAATATACCACGGCATCAGCAACAGACGCCGCCGCAGCAAACAGTTGAACAACAACAGCCAGAACCACTCCCTGCCAGTAACGCCATTGCTGAGCTGTTTGCTGAACGTCGAGCCAAAATGTCCAAGCAAAGCGCTGGAGCTCCACCGAAAAATGAACATTCTTCTTCTGGTTGGCGAATGACAGGAAATAAACGGTGCTGGAAGCAAGACTGGTCTGGGTATGATATCAAGCGCAGCGCTCGACAATTGCAAGAAAAAACTGCTGATAAGGCTAGACATAGTAGGAAACGCAGAAAACAACAACGCGCCCGCATAAACAGTCAACAGCTCGCGAAAAAAACCAACAACAATAAGCCACACATGGGAACGGACAAGGAACTACTGGCCACCGCAAAAACTCAATTTTCCGCTCCACCTTCTTCAATCGATCACCCGATTGCAGGCCTCTCGGTGCCAAAACCCATCAGCTTCAGAAAGGGTGAAATCATAAACCCATACCGAGCAGAGAAGCAGAGGCATCCTACCAACAACATCGCATCACTACCAACGGGAAATGCTACACCTTCATTATCACTTCAAGGACCGAATCAGCAAAACCAACAACAACAGCAACAACCTCAAAACCAAGCCTTATGCAGCAGTGAAACCCGGTTCGATTTGGACCCAATGCGACCTCCCATCGTGCGACTCACTGAGCAATCTACGGAGGGTGACGGTCGATTCTTGAAAGCACGTTTACGCGACCCTAAAATAATGGGCATCGTTCGGCTGTTCCTAGCTTATATGAAGGATCAGCCTGCGACAGTCTGTGTGGAAGGATTGACCCCGACTAGCATTCGAATGTTGCTGGCATCTGAAGGTCTACCGACGGATCCTGAACATCTTCTTCGTATCTTTAGTGATGTGCACCAGGAGTATGGATTGGACCCTACGGCAGCCATGGCGGATCTGCAGTCATACCGGCAATACCTATCAAGCGAGCGTACCCATCGACTGCAGCAACTGCGCGAGAGTGCAAACAAGTTCAGCTCTCCTTCGTCTTTTCGCAAGTAACGACGCTTTCTTCTACCGAAGAAATAAGTAGCATATCATCAACCGACGAACTTCCGGAAACTTGTTCGCATTTTAAACAGAATGTGACCGAAGTTTTGATATATTGTCAAAATTTCAATCGCATGAAAAGCCCAGCCAAAATGAAGGAAATTTATAAAAACATACTAAGTTCATCCTTCTCGGCTATTCTGGGAACTGAAACGAGCTGGGATGAAAGTGTAAAAAGCGAGGAAGTTTTCGGAAGCAGCTATAATGTATTTAGAGACGACCGTAATTTTCTGGAGTCTCAGAAAAAGTCTGGCGGTGGAGTTTTAATTGCTATTTCGGCAAATTATAATTCTGAATTAATAAGCACTTCAAAATTCAAAACGTTTGAGCATATCTGGGTGAAATCACACATAGCAGGTGAAACGCACGTGTTTGCCTCAGTGTATTTTCCTCCAGACCATGCTCATAAAAGCACATACGAAAGTTTTTTCCAATGTGCTGAACAAATTTTATCACAGCTTCCTCCTGAGGTTAAAGTTCACATCTATGGAGACTTTAATCAACGCCATGCTGACTTCATTCTGGACTCAGAAAATGAAAGCATCTTACTCCCAGTCGTTGGGGATAATGAAACATTGCAGTTTATTTTTGAAAAATCCGCAATTTTAGGACTGAACCAAATTAATCACATTAAAAACCAACAGAACTGCTATCTGGACTTTTTATTAACAAATATTAACGAAGATTTCTGTGTGACCGAATCATTAACTCCATTGTGGAAAAATGAGGCTTTCCATACAGCAATCGAATATTCTTTATTCATACATAAAAACCAAAGACCCAATGACTGTGAATACGAGGTAATCTTTGAATACCAATTGGCGAACTATAAAAATATTAAACGTAGGTTAAGTAGTGTGAATTGGCAAGTAGTTTTAAGAAACGAAGGAAATGTCGATACTGCTGTAGACGTATTTTACAAAATTTTATCGGAAATAATTATCCAAGAAATTCCTTCAAGGAAAAAACGTCGTAGCAGAAATTTAAAAAACCCAATCTGGTATAATTGACAGATAAAAAATTTGAAGAACCGCAAACAAAAAGCCCATAAAAATTACAAGACACACAATACCAATGAAAATCTAGCAAATTATTTGGATATATGCGAGCAACTGAACTTAGCCATCAGTAATGCATTTGAAGAATATAATTCAAAAACTGAAAGTGAAATAAAGTCCTGTCCAAAGAACTTCTTCAACTACGTAAAATCCAAATTAAAATCTGACAATTTTCCATCGACATTGGCGTAAACCAACTCCAAGTGCAGGATATTTTACATGCTCTTAAGAATCTAGACGCCTCAAAAGGTCCTGGTCCTGACGGGATCCCCCCAGTATTCATGAAAACTTTAGCACAGGAACTGACTGCTCCTTTGTTTTGGCTTTTTAATATGTCGCTGGAATCTGGTAATTTCCCAAAACTATGGAAAAGCTCTTTTCTAGTACCTATTTTCAAATCTGGCCGAAAATCAGACGTACGTAATTATCGTGGTATAGCCATTATCTCTTGCATTCCGAAACTTTTCGAGGCAATTGTCAACGAAAAGCTATTTCTCCAAACCAAAAACAGAATTACTGATATGCAACACGGCTTCTTCAAAGGTCGGTCGACCTCAACAAATTTACTGCAATTCATAGACTATTCATTAAACGCAATGGATAATGGAAACCACGTGGAAGCTCTCTACACGGACTTTAGTAAGGCATTTGATCGCATTGACATACCAATGCTACTTTTCAAACTACAAAAAATCGGAATTGAGCCAATTCTCCTGAAATGGCTTGAATCATACCTAACTGACCGTCAACAAATAATTAAATTCAATGGAAACAAGTCAAACCCAATTCAAGTCACTTCAGGTGTCCCCCAAGGCTCTCATTTAGGACCTCTTCTCTTTATTATGTATGTAAACGACATTTCCTTCATTTTAAACAAACTAAAAGTTCTAATTTATGCCGATGACATGAAGCTCTTTCTGGAAATACGAAATGAAGAAGACATCAATGTATTCCACAATGAAATTCACATATTCTACGTATGGTGCAAAAAAAGCCTTTTAGAATTAAATGTAAAAAAATGCAACTTAATATCATTTAGCAGAAAAAGAACAACACCAAACATTTCAGTTGCATTAGGAAATCAAAATGTGGAAAAATGTGAAAGAGTAAGAGACTTAGGAGTAATCTTAGACTCTAAGCTTACTTTCGTAGACCACTACAACACAATAATTCACAGGGCTAATAACATGCTAGGGTTTATTAAGCGTTTCTGCTACAACTTTAATGACCCATACACAATCAAAACTCTGTATATTGCATATGTAAGATCAATACTGGAATATTGCAGCATTGTATGGTCTCCTTTTTCAATCACGCACGAAGAAAGATTAGAATCAGTACAAAAGCAATTTCTATTATATGCTCTTCGTAAATTAGGTTGGACTTCATTTCCACTTCCATCATATGAAGCACGCTGCAAGCTTATCGATATACAAACATTGAAAGAGCGGCGTGAAATTGCAATGGTTTCTTTTGTTAACGATATCGTTTCACAACGTATTGATTCAACAAAAATCTTATCCTCATTAAATTTTTACATACCTTCTCGGCAACTACGAAATCGAAACATATTCATAACAAACCACCGTAGAACAAACTACGCCAAATTTGGGCCTCTTAATCGAATCATGGACATTTATAATCAACACTGCGAAACCATTGACTTTACAATGTCTCGGCATAACCTTAGAAAATACTTTTACAGTCTTCGAAGTCCCAACACCTAAAAACATTATAAATACACTACCTATCCTAATTTAATTTTTTAATATTTTTTATGTATTTCTTAGACTAAACTATAGCATTAAGAAACAAAAAATATGTATATGTAAATGTACTAGTCTACGTCGGTTGACGAAATAAATAAATAAAATAAAAAAAAAAATCATCACTATATCAATCATACTAAGTTCATACTTAAAAGAACCTGTGCGTCAAACGTTGCCTAGAGGTTTGTGCAATTGATTCATGAAGTAAAAAGTATCAATAATATTTTCAGTTTGCAAGTTTTAACCGAAACACGGTATTTGGAACACTAAAGGAACTATGCCCTAATACCGTGTATTGGTACTTTGCACTCACATTCTGTAAATATTTTAAATTGCTTGTTTTTGTAATTATGTGCCAAATTTATCACGCCTAACTTGAGAAGGTTTATTATGCTAATGATTGAGCTAGTTACTCAGTTAAAAAATAATACACTTAATAAAATATTTGAGTTTTTTTGTCAAATACACGGTATTAGGAGGCACACGGTATTAGGGCATGGCACGGTACACTAGCCTCTCTCTGAAGCAATGCCTTGTTGGTGGTTTCGGGGACACGAAGGGTTTGGCAGTCATGGGAATGCTGTTTAGTGAGTCGGGGATTCTACTTGTAGAAGACGGTCTCTAATCCCACACTACCTGGACCTTCCTGTTCAGGTGTCTGGTGAGCAGATTATCACCCCAAGGCTGAGAAGAAAAAATGATGCTTTGACATAAGTGCCACGATGTTGTACAGATTTGGATACAATATTATGAAAAAAAAATAATTGAATGATTGATTAAAATCTTTTGTCTTTTTTTTCCCTTCTGAACCATAGGGGGATAATCTGCAAACAGACACCCTAACATCAAGGATAGGGTAGCGTGGGACTGAGGCCGTCTTCTACACTATAGTTAAAGCCAGGACTACTCTCTCCTCGTACCCACTAAACACATTCTTATAGTCGCCCAACCCTACGTCTCTCCGGAACCACCAAGAAGATATTGCTTCAGAGAGGGGCTAGTGCACCTCGCACCCTCAAGGTTAGCTGCGTAGCCTGCAGCAACGAACATCGATGACTCGCTCTAGAGAGTCCATCACGGTAACATGCTGGCGCTTAGCCAGTTTCTCGAGTGGTCCTCACCACTCCCTTTGTCCTCGGAAGGCGGGCAGGGTCAACCCCGCCCGCGCCCAACTGCTTAGCAGACATCAAGAACTGGTGCCCGCGTGCAACCCGATCTGACCTGCCCGCAAAGGAAGGGTATCGCTACCCTTCAGGCCATATCAGATGCACCCGAAGGTTGCAGACAGCAGGGTCTCACCTACCCCGACCCTTGCCGGGACCCCTTTCCAACCGCGGGCTCGGATCCAACCCAGTAGACCGACGACGCCACGACAGCACCGCTACCGGGACTTCCTCTCCACGGCTACTTAATCGCTGTAAGGGTCGATCTCGACCGCAGGGCACCGGTATGATTTACGAAGCCGACTCCGAACCCCTGGACTACCTGTTATCTCGCTGATGACATTGAAACTACACTATTCTTTAAATTATTTTTATGCAATGATTTTTTTCATAATGCAACCCATTTGAGTTGCATAATGTCCATAATGCAACTCAAATGAGTTGCATTATGAACATTATACAACTATTTTTCATTATGCAATTCATTTTAGTTGCATAATGAACCAGTTCGGAAAAAATGGCCATTATAATACCAAAATGAGTTATATAAAACATAAATTATGATACTGAATTGCATTAAATATTGTTTGGAACTCGTTGCAAAACTCGATTTTTTCAGCACTCTTCGTATTTATCCAACTCGGCAAGCCTCGTTGGATAAATGTACGACTCGTGCTGAAAAAATCAACTTTTTGCAACTCGTTACATATATAACTATTAAGATGTTGTGTGAGCTTTGTTAGGAAGCCGACACCAAATCTCAAAGCCACCATGAAGTCACAATATCTGAGAGGATATAGCATACACTAGGGTGCCTGTACCAGTTATCGCACCACCTAAGAAAAACTATTTCTACAAGAATAAGAAGAAGACCGACGAATGTAAACAATAAGTCAAATGATTGATTAGTTTTCATAATTTACAGGAAAAATGTAAAACCGGAGCCAAAACTACTTTTAGTATTTATTACGGCGTGTGCCAATGATAGGAACCCTGTACCAGTTATGGATACATTTCGCACTATTTACATGCATTCCTTATGGGATTTGCCATAACTGGTACAATATGGCGAAATAGGGTGCAAGGAGGCCGAAAAGTTAAGGAAAATGATTTATTTCTACCATAATTTGAGCGAATTGTGAAGTTTGAATGATTGCAATCATCTTTTGTGATCGTGATCTATTGTTAACGAAATTTTTCTTGTTGATTTGTATCTTTAAAAGTTGAAAATCAACTATGGCGAATTTAAGGTACTATAGCAATAACTGGTACACTGAGCCTAGTTGAATACAAAAATGCTTGAACACTTATTTCATTTACATTTTGTTGAATTAATTATTTGTTTTTATTACTAATACTGCAGTATCGGATTGCTAAGTAGCAAAAGAGATGTTTGAGGATTGCTCAGAGATTTGAGATGTTTTATCAGATTTTCAGATGATGAACCTCGAACTAATCAGATCAATGGATTATAAGCGCATCAGTATGCAAAATATGGTATGAGTACCCTTCTTCAGCCTATGCCGCTATGTTCATCCAATCCTAAAAACAGAATATTTAAGCAACAATTGTTTCCGTTCTGTTTATTATCATGCATGCTCTTTCTCACTCCCAACAAAAAATAAAATAGATAAAAACAAAATGAATAGTGCTTATTAGCTTTGTTTTTGATTCGATGAAAATGGCAACACTTTGCTTAAGGTGGGTTCCATTCCCCTACAACTGTATCCCGAGCAGGAATGTATAACTGACACATAACTGGAGCATACCAAAGTCAGGTATTCTTGGACAAATGATATGAGGCTGTAGTCGTAATAAAACACGTCTATATCGATTGACTAACAAATGTGGAATGAAAATTTATTCTATCTATTTATCTGACATAAACTGTTGCTAAGGCGTAGTTATTCGTCGCCTACTCGACTTCTCCTTCACTCCTCCTCGACGAGATGACTCCGGCCAACTCACGAAACTTCGTAAGCTTGGTGTTCAACAGAGGTTTAGTCATCATATCCACAATCATATGTTCGGTTGCCAAATACTGCGGTTCAATGACGCCATCTTGTTTGAGTTGCCGGATGAAATGGTACCGTGATTTCGGGTGAAATTGATCACTTTTCGTAGTTTTTGCCGAATAATTTTTGAATACTTATCGATATGGTAAAGTTTAATGCTTTAAAACAAGTACGACCATGGTTGTCATCAGTCAACAAGGTTAAAAATTCTACTGCAAATAATTCTATTGCAACAAATATCATTTGAAATAAAAAATCAAAAAAATAATTTCGGGGTGAAATTGATCAGTCAGTGAAATGCTTTTTGTAAATGCTGAAAATATTTTTTTCTCCTAAATTAACCACCTCGGAGTGCGAAAAGCTATGCAAAATTTTTACAAGTTTGCTAAATCAATTATTTGGGTTTAAAGTTTAATAAATCCTAAGAAAACGCCTGAAAGTATGCAATTTCCATACTAAATATGTTATAGCTTCTAGAAAAGTACAATTTTATGCAAAAATTTCAATATTTATAGAACTTTTGATGACGAAATCGGGTTTAGCGAAGACTTGGCAGGTAGAAACATTCATTCGAATATTCATTACATTTGCGATACAGCTACGGTAACAAAAGTTTGAAAGTGTCTTTGAAGTTCGCCTGACAGGCAGTTTCAAAAAATATTGAATTTTATACAGAAATATGTGACTAATTGGTTGTAAAACATATCATTCAATAACTCTTGGGCCAGATGATGAACATTTTTTACAAATTGTTTCAAGTTTAAAGTGTTATTTTTAACAAATAAAAATGACCCTCTCGTCGATCAATTTCACCCCACTGATCAATTTCACCCGAAATCACGGTACTTAGTTTCAATATGTTTTGATCGTCTGTTGATGCTGCAGGAACTTAGTTGCTTGATACAGCTCTGATTATCCTCGTTCACTTTCACTGGTAATGTGGTTTTGATTCCGAGGTCGTCAAGTATACGAAGTATCCAATTCAGTTCCTTGCAGCATTCAGCCATAGCTACATATTCCGCTTCAGTACTGCTTAGGGTAACATTTTCCTGTTTCTTGGCGTTCCATCCAATCATTCCTCCTGCATAGCGAAAAAGAAATCCAGATGTTGACTTTCGATCGTGGGCATCGCCAGCCCTATCAGCATCCACAAAAACTTCGAGCTCAGACGAATCTTGTCCTAGAATCAAACATCTTGGACAAATTATATGAGGCTGTAGTCGTAATAAAACACGTCTATATCGATTGACTAACAAATGTGGAATGAAAATTTATTCTAACTATTTATCTGACATAAACTGTTGCTAAGGCGTAGTTATTCGTCGCCTACTCGACTTCTCCTTCAGGTATCATACCAAGACAATGAATTGGTCGGTTATCCAGGTATTGAATATAACTTATTTTGATATTTTGTAGATATTGATACAATACCTCAACGAGTTATAGGTTTGGTGTTGGGGACTGCTTGAGGTATTATTCAATTATGGACAAATTGCAATTTGTATGGAAAAATCGCCAATTATTATTTAGGTATTGCCATACCTGATGTCATTCACGCGTTATGCACAGAATACACACCAGTTATTATTTTAGGTATTTTACCTCTTATGCAGGGCTACTTAATGTCTCATTCAGGTTGTAGGTATTTCCATATCTGAGTTAGTTATTCTTTAGCTATTTTCTCCTGCTCGGGTATGTGTTGAAAAATTCAACTGCACTGAAACAAATTTTGTTGTAGGTTCTACCGAATCCATGGTAAAAACAAGAA
This sequence comes from Aedes albopictus, assembly GCF_035046485.1. NCBI lineage: Eukaryota > Metazoa > Arthropoda > Insecta > Diptera > Culicidae > Aedes > Aedes albopictus. The sequence goes on from NC_085136.1 coordinate 196,212,777, forward strand.
CTGTACCAACAATTTTCAACCGAATGCAAAATTCTGTTAAATGTACTGAAACATTGTCAGTAATACCATGCATGCTGTATTTTTGACTAAAAAAAATCTTGTTGCTGCTATTTTGGCATTGTTATTTTAACCATGTCGACTTGAATGTTGCACGTCTTGGATAAACATGGTCAAAAATACAATGTCAAAATAGTTGCATCAAGAATATTTTACGTCAAAAGTACAACATGAATGGTATTATTGACAATGTTTCAGTACATTTAACAGAATTTTGCATTCGGTCGAAAATTGTTGGTACAATTCTTATTTTTACCATGGATTCGCTAAAAACGACAACAATTTTTTTTTGGGTGTGCGTGATATTCTCTTGTATACAAGGGAACATTTATATTTTCAGCCTTAAGTTTCGCAATCATCTTCGTCACCCATCAATATTATTGTTAATTCCCTTGTCAATTTAAATACACACCCATTCTTTAAATGGGTCAAATTCCTAGAGCCAAAACGGGAAAAGTATGCAAATTCTATAGCTAAATAGACAACTGGTGAATACCATTATCGCCTCCGCTTGTTCCTCGCGGACAGGTGTATACTGGAAAGACAAACATCAATTTGGTGATACCTATATACAGTGATATCGACGAAGAAGAAGATCCACAGCAGAGAGGTGAATGAAATTTGTTCACCTACATTTTACGCGCCGTTGACCGCGACCGCGAATACATTGTTATATACTAAGTACTAACTCCACACGAGACTTCAAGTTTCAACATAGCACGTTCGATGATGGTGCAATGCCAGCCTATGCAGTTCAATTTGGTCTGCTATTAGCAGGAGGTTAAGAGAAATAGGGATAAAATGGTGTTCTTATCGATCAAAGTGTTTATTTTGCAGCTATGATATCTAGCATCAAATTTCAATATCAGTTATCAATGCAAAAAATTAAAAAAAGATCTTTTTTTTTTTCTCAGGCGTGGGATGTATACGAAGAGTGCTAAACAAACCGATCTGGAAGTAGGTCTTTACTAGCTTCTGTTTCATGCTTAGTTGGTAATGCAGCCAGGGCTCTGATATCCTTCTTAATTCAGCTAGATCGAGGAGCTGCGTACCGATCATCTGTCCACCAAGGAGTTGCAGGTCAAACAGCGTCTTTACTGACTTCGAGCGTCTGTGTATGAAATGCTTCTCCACCAATTCAAATTCTGCTATACTATGGCCACTGAACTGAACACGTTACCGTGGGGTTTGTTGCCTGCTCAGCGCTCATGCCCACGCTATGCTGATGAAGTGGGTTCGAAACCTTATCGTGAATGTCGTTATCCAATATTTCACGCCAAACTAGGCTGTCGAAATGCGAAACAAAGAGAACTTTTACAAACAACTGAATGTTGTCGTGACTGTGATCCTAACAGGTGCCATCAAGATCATCATGGGCGACATCAATGCGAAGATTGATTACGACAACTCGTAGCAACAATGACTCAATGATTGGGATGGTCTAGTGTCACGGAAAATCAAACATCACATCTGCATTAGTCGAAAATGAAGACAGAGCCTTATCGATATGTGGATGAAACGTAGGGCCAACATTGGGCCTGGCTATCGTCTCCTAATCGTCGAGATCATGCATTGTGTTGCTAGGATCCATAGACAGGAAGATTAGAGTAATTCGGACATCATTCAAGCACACGCCGACTTGAAGACGCAGCGATGAAAAGATCTTTCGTCGAAGAGCCGGAGAACCATACTGCGGATATTCCGGAGGATGGTAGCGTAGAAGAACAATGAAGCGGCGTCAAGGTCGCCTGCATTACCATTGAATAACACGGATGAGCTACGCACCCGGAGAAGCACCACAGATTACACCAGCAGGAAGATAGAAGAGTGAATGAACGCCAAAGCCGATATACCCGAACAGAAGGGCATACAGGGGATAGACAAAATGATCGGGATAGGCAAAATGTTCACTTTTCAAAAAATATTCAACTAGCTGTAACTTTTCGAAAAGTGCATCAAATATTCTCAAATTTTTACTGTAAGTTCATCAACTAGTTGTGTATCAGTGGTCCAAATTTGGAAAAGATCGGGCCATTCTTCACGAAGTTGTAAAGATTCTTGAAAAAGGTGAAATTATCCGATATGCAACTTTGAGCTGTTATATCTCTGAATTCAATGAACCGAATGCAATGAAATTTTGATCATTTATGACTTATATAATGAGCTATGGAAAACCGTTGACCTAACTTAAAATTATTAACACGGAAGAAATTTATAACGATTAGATTATTTTTCAAATAGCACACCAAATTATCAAAAACTTCAACATCGTTTCAAAATTCAGGATGCAAATTAATGTTCATTTAATATCCCTCTAATTGACATGTACATAAATGTGTTTTCAAAGAAAGTAACAACATAGCCGCCAATAAATTGAAAAAGTAATGAAATGCATATTAAAAAAAGATCAATTTACTAAAAAATCGAAAAAAAAATAAAATTGCTATGCCTTTTTCTCTTGTTAAAAACCTCAAGTTAAATCAAATGTTTTTCAGAGTTGATTATATAAGTCTTGAATGTTCAAATTTTTATTGCAATCGGTTCATTGAATCCGGAGAAATAATAGCTCAAAATTGGCGATCGAATAATTTTACCTTTTCCAAGAATCTTTATAACTTCGTGGAGAATGGCTCGATCTTTCCCAAATTTTAACCACCAATGCACAACTAGTTGATGAACTTACAGTAAAAATTTGAGAATATTTTATGCAATTTTCGAAAAGTTATAGCTAGTTGAACATTTTTTGAAAAGTAAAAATTTAGCCTATCCCGATCATTTTGTCTATCCCCTGTACCTTACAAATACCATGCGAAGAGCAACATGTGCTCTAATACCTAAAATTGTTATTGTTGCGTTATTCTACGAAATGTTAAGAAAACATCACAATAACAGTTGGAGCTATTTGAGCAGAGTTTGGTATTGATATAGTATTTGTTGGATTAGCAGTGAAAACACCGAAGAACAAGATTTGATATTACATCATGAAGTCGTCGAACAAATGAAACATTTAATAACAAGACATGTTATTAGTTTGTTATTCAATAATTTTGGGATAACAAATACAGCACTTGAAATTTTAGGTATGCATTCAATATTGAAATAACAAGACTTTTTATTTTCTAGGTGTTATTTATACAATATTTTGGCATTCGTTTTTGTTATTTTGCCTCTTATTACCACCTAATTAAGGGCATATCAAGGTATGGTAGTATTGAAGATAAATACCTTGATATGTTATATGTTATATGGTATATGTTATATGATATATGTTATTCTCTTGTTATTTTCTTCTGCTCGGGTAGAGCTGGCGAAAACACGAGGAGCCAAAGCCGTACAGCTACTCGGTTCTAGAAATGCTTATGTAGACGAGACAAAAGAGCGTGGATGGACTCCAGGAGACGTAGGAGAGAACATGTCGGTGGCATATCAGCCGAAACGCTCAAAGCTGACTCCGTAGTAACTGCGGCATCAATTATGCTGAAAAATATGGGAAACCGCTGGAACATCTCCATTCGACTGGGTACAAGGCGTCGTAGGGTATTGGTTCCCTTCTTAAGCATGTGGCTCCCATTTTCATCCTACGAAAAACAAAGGATTGAAGCGCTGTTTGTTTTGTTTCTTATTTTTGTATTTTTTGTTAGAAGTGAGCACCCATGGAAACAAAAAGAACGGAATCAATCGGTGCCGTAATCGCTTGTTTTCGAATAGGATGAATATGGGAGCGTGAGATTAACGATGGAACACATACCCTAGTAAAGGTATCCAGAAAGGATGATCTGGCTGTATGTAGGTATGTGATAACTGATAATTGGGGGAGCATGATGTCTCTGTACTTTGCAAGTGATGCAAGTGATGGATATAAAGGAAAACTACCGCAACTCTCCAACGGCAATGGGCAGGATTCATTTCATGTATCAGTTTACCGCTGTGAACCGATAATGTAATCAAGATCATAAGTCTTATGACCATAGAGATGTAATGCCATCTTTCCAACAAAAATCATAATTTTTGGTTCTCGTCGGGGTGTTTATGTTTAATGCTTGGCTTTATTTTGTGCTTGACTGCGTCTCAAAAAAAAGTTGTGCATCATGATTTCACAAAGTGCCATTTAAGAAGATTAATGATATTTAGCACTTTTACACTTCATCGGCGTGTGCCGCCACTTGTTTCTCCAAGAGATAATAATCGTTCAAAGCGTGTGGGACGTGGGTGCATTGATGTAGTTATTATAGTGCTACGCTATTCAAGTGAGAAAAAAAACCGGCGCAGAATGGTATCGCCTCGTCGCATACACAGTTAGTTGTTATGCAAGTGCTCTACATCTCCGCCCGACAATGCTCTCCACTCTCTATGCGATGTATGTGCTGGTATGCAATGCGTCCGTCGTTATTTTCATTTTTGGTTCGCCAGATATCTACATTAGCCGGAAAATTGGTCAAAACTCCATTGCAGCATGAACCACCAACGGTTTGCACGGAACATACGCCGGTGCGGTGATACAGATACATACATATGTACATATATGATTTTGAGCAAAATCGAGACCCTTGCACAAAATTGAAACAATGATAGTGTTGTGGCAGAAAGCTTCTCACAACCCGTCACATTAAAACTGAGGCCAATTGATAATGTTACATCACACAAAGGAGCATTTGAATGGAATGGCACAGTCAATCAAATGAGAGGGCAGCAGGTCATTAGGGCCAGATTTTTCTTACTTTTCCATAAAGACAAATCAAGCCACTTGCTATCTAGCAAGATGCAATTCACCTGTTGCATTGGGCTGATGCTACACTTATTTTTTTTTTTTTAACGTCGCTTTTATTATTCGTTACTTGCAATTTATGTTTGATGCTGTTGTCATTGCTTGGTTAGGCCCCGAGTTACACAGAAAAGATCTTCAGGAAACTTTAGAATATGTTACACATGTATTGTAGCATACAATTTGAAAGAAAGAAAAAGAAAAGGCGCTACACACCGGCTGTACACACTGAACATAATTTGCACTAGATAATGGGCAACATACACTAAGCCTGAACGGCTGACGCCGCTAACCGCACGGCCACGAAACGAAGCCCACAAAATCAAAATCTTGGTTGATATATTGAGTCATAATAAAATATCATCTGCAAAGGATGCCCTGTTTAGTAACCTCAAAATCAACTGGAGTATCCCAAAGAACCATGTTCGGTTCCAACACAGTGAAAATCTTTGGTTTTGTTTTTTTTGTTGTGTTGGAATGCTGTATAATAACAATTGATAATTATTGTGTATTGATATAAAACTCTTATATACATTTTACCTTAATTACGAATTCTACGTTGTCCTCGATAATGAACACCTGGAAATAGAGAGAAAAAAAAATGAAGTTCTATTTGCTAAGTGAATCTCAAAGGTGTTAATTTTCAGCTATGTGTAATGTTTGCGTGGCAAATATCGTATCTTTGATATTTAGAAGATTTAAAATTAAAATTTAAAAAAATATTTTAAAAGTAGTTTGAAGTGCATCTAGAATTGCCTCTTGGCCAACTTTCCGAGTGCCGTTAAATGTTTTTTTTTTTTGAGAATTTCCTCAATATTCTTCCATGTAATAGTAGATCATGACGATTTTTGCAATATTTCGAATACCCAAAACTGCATAAGTGCATAGTTATAAATGAAAGACCCAAATAAAAAAAATTATAAAGAAAATCGGTAAACTAGTCAACAAACTCTTGAAGAAAAGTGTATAAATCAGATGGCCGGCTGCAGAGGCACGATATCCTCCATTTGGGACATTTGTGCCATTGCCAGAATGAAAGCCTATTTCATCACCTAACTGACTGAAAAGAAAGTGAATAAGGATTACGAGTTTTCAGTAGAGTTTTTGCAGTACACGGCGATTACTCGATTTTACAGTACGCTCTGTAAATTATTTGACAGATGATGCTGTCAAAGTATCAAATTATAATTTAATCGATAATAAAATTACCAAATTGTTGTAAAATGAATTCATTGTACGGTTGTTTTTTTGGTATTACCTTTTTTTTCAGCGAAATAATTACCGAGCAACGAATATGAATCTGAGTGTGTAATTTTACCGATCGTTTGTCGAATGATTTGGTGGTGAAAACCGACCAAGCAATACTAAGCATAAGAAGAATAACTTGAACGGTAATTTTTTGCTATTGATTGGGGCAATATGCACTCCATTAGTTGGGACAAAACGAACCTATACACACTTAATTTTGAATACCGTTATCGGTAAATTTTTGACGAAAATAGAACAGCTGAATATAGCAATAATGGATTTTTTACATTTTGTACCAGTTTTTGACAGTAGGTGTACTGAACATCAGTAAAATCGGTTACTGAAGCTACCGAAATAGTTCGGCTGTTCTATTTTCGTCCAAAAAAAGTACCGAACAGGCAATTCTGGATTGAGTGTGTAGAAAACAAGCTGTAATAATGTATATATGCGCTCTGTAAGTAAACGCAAACGGAATTGAGCTTGATGATGATGAACCTGGGCTTGTTAGGGGAATATCTGTAAGTAAAAAGAAAATCGTGTCAAGTACTGTTCCATTGAATTCCATTAAGAATTTGCATTCTTTGACAGATACGACAGATCGAAATCGTGTCAAGTACAAGACACTGAAAACGACCTTACAGTTAAGGTCGAAATACGTATCTGTCGAAGGATGCAAATTCTTAGTGGAATTCAATAATGCGATCATGTTCGAAAAGTTTTTTTTTGTGCAAATATATTCTTCTTCGGAATGCTTATGGTACAGGTGAATTGTTTTTTTTTAAGAATTATTTTGCTTACGTTTTAGTTGTTAAAAATGAAAAAAATGCCATTTTTTGAGGAACCCCTTTTTCCCATGCTCTTCCAAATCACGTTTTCGCAAATATAAAATACACAAATTCGGTTTTTTTTTTTAATTTATTGGACATGTTTTTTAATTTATGGACGAGGTAGTTTCAGCAGAATATTTTTAAAGATATCTAAGCAAAGTTTCAAAGTTTGACATGAAATCAGAGGATTTTAAAGATCGACTATTTTATATATGTTGAGGATTTTTCTATCAAAAACAAGAATTTATAAAATTAGTGTTTTATGATATAATATGTGTACATAACTACAAACATGAAGCAATACTTTTCAGTATTTTTATATGTTGATACAAATTTTATTCGCTACAGTTTATTTAAATGCTGAAAATCTTTTCGAATTTGTATTTTGTGCAGATTTTTAATTTGTAAGGTATTTTCATTCTATCCAATTTTCAATAACATTAAACATTTCCCAAATTTCTTCAAGCTCTTCTAAATTTGACATTCATTATTGAGAAGATTTCATAGAAGAATCGATATAAAAAATTCAACCCGGCAAGGATGTTTTCGATCGCCTGGCAATCGTTTGACTCATTTTTTCATAACTCAGTTCAGAAGCCTTATATTGAAATGTTATGTTCGGCAAAGATGTAGATTAGTGTTTTTCCTACAATTATCACCAAGGAAGCCATAGTCTTACTTTAATGTTTAAGTCGTAAAAGTTTAAGCATCACCTACTCAAACTAAACGATCGGATTTTTCGATCGTTTAGTATGAGTAGTTGATACTAGCGCTCTAGTGCCGTATATATAAGAGTTGGAATATGGCGTCCTTGGTGATAATTGTAGGAAAAACACAAATCTACAACTTTGCGCCGAACACCACATATCAATATTAGATTTCTGAACTGAGTTATGGACAAATGAGTCTAACGAATGCCAGGTGATCCAAGACATCTTTGCAACCCTTACTCGAGATAGAGCATCCTAAACATGTTCAACTTCGACACGAATGTCACTCTAGTGGTAAAGTGTCTTTAATAAACTAATCATAATAATAATGTTCAACTACTTTCCTTTACACTCTTGATTATTGAGTTGCCTCAATATCTGCTGCGAGATTCCACAAAAGTGGTGAGGGCCTGTCCATAAACTAGGTAGACTCTTAGAGGGAGAGGGGATTCTGGCGAAAGTCTACGCTCCATACAAATTTCGAAAATTTTGTATGAACAAAAGTCTATGGAGGGGGGGAGGGGGGGTCTGAGATGCAGCGATCGTTTCTTGTTTTCGAACCACACGATGAAACACCGAAGCGAGTTTTGTTCTTCGCCTTGCATTCATATTCATAGGGCGTGCTATGTTTGTGTTTGTTGCGCCACGCAATACTACTAAACAAATTGACCTTCATGCTGGCTCTGTCAGATGAGGGTCACCAGAAGTGAGTGACACAGCTCTGCGTCGGAATGACTATTAACAAGCGTTCGGCTGCTCAGGAGATTTGCAAAGAAAGAGCGTGACGGCGGCAGCCATCGTATCAATGCGTTCGTCTCGAATGTGTTCGTTAGCAACATAGAGACGGTCGGCTGTAGCGTGGATGGAGGAACAAGGGCAATGTTGATGATGCGGCTTTTTTGTGTTATGATGGTGATAATGCAAAAGATTGGTTTGAAATAATAGTGTATATTTGTTGAAATGACCATAAAATCACGGTATGTGCATATTTACTCTTATATGAAAACCCTATAGAAATAACACAATGTGTTCAAATGACAAACATTCCATTGGAAGATTTTAAAAATTTTAGAGTAGATACTAGGATAGCATATGTTTTGAATTACGGGTGCCACTTTGGTTTGTTAATAACGGTTTTTGGCACACCGTGGCACCTAAATTTAGTACCTTTTGGACTTCCAAAAATATTTGATAGTTCGATTTATTACCACTTGAATAGTAGAGACTCCTATATTACGAATTTCTGTTACACACGATTCTTTTTTTTGCACTTTTTGAATTTTTGCTATAGCTCAGTCAAGTTTGGACCAACTCACATGAATTTTTTTACACAGGGAGACACGGTTGGTACTATTCGTGTACGAAAAATTAAGTCAATAGGTTTAAAATTGACTGATTCATATTCAAAGATTGACCTCAGCAAAAAAAGAATCAGGTGTATGCAGACATTTAGCCAAATTCCAGAAACAAATTCTGTGAAATAATTTATTTCTATAAATGATACATTCCGGTTTTCTGGTGAAAGGCCAATTCTGGTAAATGACATTCTGGTAAATTGCATTCCGGGAAATGGTATCGAATCAAATTGAGTATGGATTACATTATTCCACTTCGTGTTGAACATCCGAAGTGATTGGTCGTTATTTCGCAAGTTTAGTGCTAGAGTTTGTTTTTCTTCTGTTAGAAATATTGCGTAGCGATTGGCATAGGTAATTTTGCTTTAGCGCTGTCAACTTCTTGTTTGAATGACCAGGCGCCTCCATACCCATCATCATCGGTAGTAGTGTAAATACAAACTACCAAGTTGCCCCTTCGGCAACCACTTTTATAGTGGTTTGAAGACATCTATGCGCAACAAACAATGAACCTTATAGTTCTGCACAAGTGTATTATTCTATTAACCTTCCGTAGCTCGCGCGGCTGGCCACCACCGTCAGCACCATGCTAATGCTGATTACGAAAAGCCAGGTTTTTTCAACGTTTTGTACAAAATAAAACAGCGCAGTCGCTCGAGGGTTAACCCTCGAGTGATTGCGCTGTTGTATTTTTACATGGTGGAGGCTAACCACGAGACTGCCGGAAGGTTAAGGCAGGGTCAGATTTCCATCTCTTTTTCAAATTTCACCGTGCTGGAGCTGGTAGTGGATAACCACCACTATCATTTTATGTGGTTTCTTGATCTCACTGGGTAAGTTGTGTGTGCGCTCACAGCTAATGGTCTCCTCTGGCAGTGACGACCCTGGAGGGCCACAAGGAAGAACGCTTTTAAGAAGTGCCCAAAATACACTCTGAAGCGGTTCGAGTTTTTTTTTTGAATACTTGCACAAATCTTGGATGGAGCTGCAAAGTTGAATATATCCATTGACATTGATTATGTCGCTACTATCTACAATGTTATAGACCCACTCAACTCCACACACCTGGCCAAGTCCTTGCAAGCATTTTAATTTCCAATCATCAACTTAGAAAGAGCCCAGAATTGAAGCAGCTTCCAATAGATAAAAGGATGATGAAAATTGCGAATTTTCAATAAGTATATATGCATATAATACAGTATGCGGCAGGAAATAATGCGAAAGTATTTTCCAACTTCAAGCCTCATTTTTGTCCATTTGACGTTAACCAATTTTTGTTTCCATGATCTCTAACAGGATAATTTTCTTAAAATTTAAAAAAAATCCCATTTTGGCCACTAACCTTTACAAGACGGTGCCTGAAGCTGAAGACAATCAGAATTTTCAAACCACTAAAATGTACGCGACCTGTGTAAATTTCATATGTGATGAAACAAAAATTTAAATTTTCTCTTCAATATCATAAAATATGTGCTTATTTCATCTGGTATGTAAAACTATATGGCTCTGGATTAGTATGGCCTGTTTGTTCATCGAATTTAAGCTATTTTTTTTTACTAATTTAGCCATTTTCTCTCATGACCATTGGGTGCGCACACTGGGGTAGGATTGAAAATACACGGAAAAACCTCTAGCTCATCGAGATGTCGAGATCCACACTTGGTGTCTTCAGAGAAAATATTTCTATGAACAAGGTTAATATTCTGAACGGTAGCATGTTTTTCTAACGTTATTCGCATAAAAGTCCTATAAGTCATTTTGGCCATCTATCATTTTAGCGGTATGGTGTCTTCGGAAAAGTTGTTCGGCTATTTATGCTAAAAAAGTTTGCCGAAGTTGTCAAATTTCCTAAACTACCAAGGATCCAAAAAAAGTCGGAAGTCCAACTTTGACAAGGCATTTCTTGGCCGTTTTTCAACCGATTTCAAAACTTTTTTTTGCGATGAAACCGGACAGGTTTCAACATCATCGTCCATTAAAAAAAATATAAAATAGATGCGTCTACCCAAAGTTATTAAGCAAAAGGCACTTCCTAGTTTTTTTGAGAGCGCATTTTTTGCGCACATTGATCAATAAAACAAAATTTAAAGCGATGACATATGTTTTTTTCGACTCTAAATCATGCGTACAGCTGGAGTGAACATGTTTATGCAAAATTAGTGATTTTTCAGTACACTGATATTTTACCTTACTCAATCAACTGCTAAATACCCTATTTTTCACATAAAATAAGCAATATATCAAAATTCAAAGCGATGACATATAGTTTTTTTGGTCTTAAATTGTTCGTAGGGTTGTACTCGACATTTTTGATGAACAATGAAAATGCTCTAATTACACTCTTATTTTGTTTTACCCGGAAAACTACGAAAATTCCATACTTTTTACACAAAGTAGTCAACAAAACTAAATTTCAAACGAGAACATCTAGTTTTTTAGCCTTGAAATGTTCGTAGCAGTTTGTGGGACATACTTGAAGAATAATAGTGATGTTTTCATTACACTCGAATTTTGATTCACTCAAAAATCATCAAAATTACCACATTTTTCACGCAAAGTGGTTAACAAAAATAATGGCTTACAATGCAAAGTAGTTTTTTACCTTTAAATTATGCGTGAAAGCGTACTGGACGTTCTTGATGAGTAATAGTGATGTTTTCATGACACACTTAGTTTATTTTACTCGAAAAGCTACAAAAATACCATAATTTTCAACAAAACTGTAAATAAAACAAAATTTAAAGCCATAACATGTAGTTGTATGGCCTTATATTTTCCGTTACAATGTACTGGACCTGTTTTTGATAAAATGTTGATGTTTTCGTTACACTTATATTTTGTTTTATAAAAAAAATGTACCAAAATACCACAAAAAAAGCGAACAAGCCAAAATTTAAATTTGGACTTTGAATTTGAATTTATCGTAGTAGTTAAGTGGATTTATTTGAACAACTCTAGTGAACTTTTTTATTACACTCATATTTTATTTCACTCGGAATATTAGGAAAATACCACATTTTTCACACAAAGTAGTCAACAAATAAAAATATAAGGCAATGCATTATAGTTCTTTTTTGCCATGAAATTAATTGTAAAAAAGTACTATACTTGTTTGATAAACAATAGTGATCTTTCAATTACACTCGTTGTTTTCTTTATTTGTTTATAAAAAATCAAAAACAAATCAAATGAAGAGAACATGCTATGCGCAGCATATAGTCACATGTTGATGTACCTTAAAAAATATATTTTTACACAGATAGGGTAATTTTCAATTGTTGTACGGCTAAAAATTCGCCAATTGTTTCACACCTCATAAGAATAACATGAAGTGTGCAAAAATAGGCGAGTTTTAAGCCGTGCAACAATTGGAAAATTACCGTAATTATTTTTGATAGCTAAAAGCACTGAGATTTTCACTCAAGTGGAATACTGGCTCACTTTGTTATTTATAATTTTATAAAATTATTCATGTTTTGATACAATAAATTACCCTAACATGTTTCATACGGCTTTTCCCATCCTACTGATACTCTTTGCGTTGCAATCTCAATACAAGGGGAGCATTTTCGATGTTTTTTTGGCTTTCTCCAGTTCTCTCAAGTTTCCATCCTAGTTCCCATGCAAAGAGTTTTTTTCTTTTATTTGCTCCCAATAATAGTTTCTTCCGTGGTTTTTTCGATATTTTTTAGAGATTTTCGATAATTGCTTCTGGAATTTATGAACAATTTAAGACCAAAAAAAACTATCTGTCATCGCTTTGAATTTTGATATATTGCTTATTTTATGTGAAAAATAGGGTATTTAGCAGTTTTTTGAGTAAGGTAAAATATCAGTGTACTGAAAAATCACTAATTTTGCATAAACATGTTCACTCCAGCTGTACGCATGATTTAGAGTCGGAAAAACCATGTCATCGCTTTAAATTTTGTTTTATTGATCAATGTGCGCAAAAAATGCGCTCACAAAAAAACTAGGAAGTGCCTTTTGCTTAATAACTTTGGGTAGACGCATCTATTTTACATTTTTTTTAATGGACAATGATCTTGAAATCTTGGTTCCATCGCAAAAAAAAGTTTTGAAATTGGTTGAAAAACGGCCGAGAAATGCCTTGTTAAATTTGTACTTCTGACTTTTTTTGGACCCTTGGTAGTTCGCGGGAGTTTTTACCCCCTCAGTAGTTTAAGTGTTAAGTTACGTTTGTGAACAAATTTAATGTCCGATTTGGAATTATAATAATGAAAAATACTAAAATAAAACATATATCAAAGAAATAAGTTAAAAAAAAACAAAATATGCATTGATTTTTTTATAGAAAGTTCCTGAAAATCACGCAAAATGTATATAGAACGTTCTTGCAGTCGGGCAAGTTCGGGCAAGTTTTTTCATCGGCGATCACCTAAAAAATACATAATTAAAACATTTATTTTTTTCATCGACATGATATTTGATGATTTTTTTTAAATGGCCCTCAAAATTTACTGTTTTGTGTGAATTAGTACAACATTTTTGCTGACATATTACCATGTTATATGTTTCCAAGTGAACCAAGCCAAAGCAGAAAATTAGCAGTGTATTCAGATTTTTTGTACTTTTGATACAGAGTGTTTGTAAATTTTAAGGAGAAACTTCAAAGAATACCAATATGGTTGCCACAATGGCCGACTTGGACCCCTACTCATATTTTCAAGAGCACAAATCTTAAAAATTCGTAAACAAATGCGCTTGATTTGGAAAAGCTGCCTCTTTTTGCAAGTGAGCAAAGCCAAGATTATCAAGTGCGGCTTGGTTCGATGCTTCGTTCGTCAGATTTGTGCCTCTAAAGTTTGTATGCAAAATTGCAATGGGATTTCTTGAAGTTTCACCCTCATCCTGCTGTTAAATGATTTTATTCTATTGTGTCACCTTTGGTTTGAATGGCATTAATGTTCAAATTTTCAAATATTTTTTTTTTCAGGAACTACGCAGGTAAATTATTTGTTATTGTTCCAATTAATTATATATGACATTTCACATAACTAAAACGGAGCGTTTGGTGCGGTATGTCCACGTATCCATCCTCCCCTGTAGATTCAAGAATTGTTTCGATTTAATTATTACCAAGTAGTAGGGAATCGCGCCACTTGGGCGGTGGCTTCTATTTTTGTCTGTTAAAAAAAAAAAGACGCGGACACCGTCTTCAGCCAAAGGCTGTACAGACTGAACATAACATTAGACAAGGGACACACGGAGCATGCACACTATTCTCACGAAAAGTTTCATCGCCCGGAGCGGGAATCGAACCCTCACCCCGCAGCATGGTGCGATTAGAAGCTTGGTGACCTTAACCGCACGGCTACGAGGCTCCACCGCTATAACTCAGTCAAATTTGAACCAATTGACACAATTTTTAGAATGCGGTGAGATAGGTATAGTATCTACCCGTGTACAACATTTCAAGTCAATTGGTTCAAAATTGACTGAGTTATAGTGGAAAACAGACGAATATAGAAGCCACCGCCCAAGTGGCGCGATACCCTAGTATACTTGAATTCGAGACAATTCAAAGAATCATCTTTGCGGCAAACACAACGCAGTAGGCCTGGTCGCTTGCTTGTATCATATCTCTGATATGCTGCAAGTTTCAATACTGACAAGAAAAAATAATTGGGCGTAATCTAACCCAATTATTTTCCAGGATGCTTTCTCGTACTGGCTGCCTTCGTGTTAGATTAGATTAGATTAGATTAGATTAGATTACTTTTTACATGTTCCTCATAATCAGCAGATTTCAAAATTTTGAACCACCCTAATACAATAAAATCAAAATATATGAAAAATTCTATATCAGAAATAGATTTACAGTACTAAAATCATAACCTGTAAGTTTCAGCCATTTCGGTTTACAATTGAAGTTTTGTCCGACCTTTGTGGGAGCATCTATTAAGTACGTCACGCTAAAATTGAAAATTTTCAACCCCCCCTCCCCCTTCGTACGGGGTTTTTCCTATACCTAAAACATTGCTTGTCACACTTTCACAAAACCCCCCTCCCCCCTCTAAGCGTGACGTACTTAATGGATGCCCCCTGTATGGAGGCTCGCCACTGTGGAAAGGATCAGCAAATTGGAAGCCACAACAAAACAAAAACACTCAACAAAACGACCTACTCCGCTGAACGGTCATTATCGTTATTCTAGATCGAACATGTCACCACCGCACAGTGGTCCAGATTTGGCAAAAATTGCCAAATCATAGTAGTCTGCTAGTTTTAGCCTATATGAGTGTATTTCAACATGATTTAGCGCTCAATTTCATTTTAAAGGCAGTTTCATTTTTTGTCGGTTTCTTCGACCAAAATCCGAATAAAATTGATGTTTTTCATACGATTTTTCTATACACATATCATCATGGCGCTATTGTTTTGGCAGCTCTTGGCATTTGCATTTTTTTTCTAACCGATTCTGCATACATAAACGAGCATTTGAACGGAATCTCCCCGCGAAGAAGAGCGGGGAGCGAGTTGTAAGACAGTTTAAAGTCGAACTGTAAGAATTTCTCGTACTAAATAATGACATGTAATGTTAATTTTGAAGCCAAAAGTGTTATTTTGATCTCTTGCTCCATTGCAGATGTCTGATATACACAAGAACTTACAAATAAACTTTTGATAGCAATTATTGTATTACTTATATCAATAGACTTTTGTAGCGGTTCCACTTGTTTGTGTTTTTTTATCAAAAAAATTCGGCTGTTCGAGTCCGTATGAAGTTGATCATCAATATTAACTTCTTTTCTCGATCAGCCTAGATAGCTGTGTAGTGTCGGTAGCGATTGTCTCAATTGGCTAAGAATAACACTACGGACCGCCTGTTCCGGTGGTAAGAATTCACCAACAGGTGACCCCTAATTCATGGTGTGATGCGGCTTTATGCTTACCGTGCCTAGGAATGAATGGCTAGGGGGGTCTAATAAAAACCTAACCGCTAACGGAGCCTGTGGAGTACCAGGGCGCCCCCCACAGTATGTAGCCCTTACTGCGCTAACCGGAGCAATGGTGCAGTGGACCTTGTGTTTCTCCGAGACAATCAGCTGCCCTTCTTTAGTCTCACTTAAGGCTAAATAAGGGCGGGATTATGAAGATGTTGTTAATTAGTTTAAATTTTCACCTATATGGTTTCGCATTATGCGATTTACACATTGTATTCTGTGTATCCTCGCCTTTGGCGTTTTCCAATCGATACCGATTTGGTTTTATTGTTGCTGTTCTTTGTTGTGCTGTTGTTGCGAAGAGTTTAATCTTACCTAGTTTGGGTAGTGGCTACGGTTAAGATAGCTCAGATCAATCTTCAGCATAAAAAAACAGCAACGATCAATCTTTGCAGACTTATGCAAAATGGTACAGCCCAAGTGGCCTTGGTACAAGAACCTTACTTTCGTAAGGGAAATTTCTATCTTGGAAACCTTGTGAACCCGGTGTTTGCCACTTTCAGTAAACATGAAATGGCAAACTCGCGTGTCATGCCTCGAGCCTGTGTGCTTGTCAACAACGCAATAGTTGCTACACTCATCTCTGAACTAACCACCAGAGATGTATGTGCTATCACAATTGATGTATCTGTTGGACACCTCAACAGGAAATACGTCTATTGTTCTGTGTATTTACCGCATGATGAACCATCCCCTACGAATGCTTTCAAACAAGTAATCGCATACTGCACTTCAAAAGGCCTTCCGCTAATTGTTGGCAGTGATGCTAATGCTCACCATATCATCTGGGGCAGCTCAGACATTAACTTGAGAGGCTCCAGTTTAATGGAGTACTTAAGTAGTACAGATCTTGCATTACTTAACATAGGCAACCGCCCAACCTTCATGATATCTGCTAGAGAGGAAGTGTTAGATATAACGCTTTGCTCTAGCAGAATTAGTCACGAGCTGACCAATTGGCATGTGTCAGATGAAGAATCTTCATCTGACCATCGCTACATCTTGTTTGAACATTTAAATGTTACGTCGCAAACATTGCGTTTCAGGAATCCTCGGTCAACAAACTGGGATCTTTATACTGATTTGGTTGCAGCCAAATTTCATGGATATTCACCATCCATTGACACTCCAAGTGATTTAGATGATGCCGTTGATACTACAACGACCTTCATCATGGAAGCTTTTGAAGAAGCATGCCCTCTACGGTCTGTGAAGATCACAAGAGGAACCCCTTGGTGGAACTCTGATCTGGCGAAACTCAGGAAACAATGTAGAAAGTGTTGGAACAGACGACGTTCGGCTGGTTCGGAGGCTTTTAGGTCGGCTCGCAATGCCTACAGGAAAGCTCTCCGGTCTGCTGAACGATCCGGCTGGAAAAACCTTTGTACAAATGTTTCCAGCTTGAATGAAGTCAGTCGGTTAAACAAAATCCTTGCGAAATCTAAGGATTTCCGGGTGAACGAACTTCGTTTGCCAAATGGCGATCTGACTTCCTCTGATGAGGAAGTTCTGGAATGCTTATTCAGCACACACTTCCCTGGATGTGTGGATATTACATCTTCGGATGATGCTGATGTCTTTTCTTGTAGTTATGATTCTTTAGCTTCGGCTCGGAGTATTGTAACTATAGAATCGATTGAGTGGGCTCTTTATAGCTTTGCTCCTTTCAAATCTCCTGGGGCAGATGGGATTTATCCTATTTTGCTTCAGAAGGGATTTGATTATTTCAAACATGTTTTGAAAAAACTACTTGTTTGCAGTTTTGCTACAGGGTATATTCCCAAATACTGGAGGGATATTACTGTAAAGTTTATTCCGAAAGTGGGTCGTGCGTCGTATGAAGAAGCAAAGAGTTTCAGACCTATCAGTTTGACCTCTTTTCTTCTGAAATGCTTAGAACGCATTGTGGATCATCACATCCGTGATGTTCATCTGGCCAACGTGCCTCTTCATGTGAACCAACATGCCTACCAATCTGGTAAGTCCACTGTGACTCTTTTACACAAGGTTGTTTACGATATCGAGAAAGCATTCGCTCAAAAGCAATCTTGTTTGGGTGTTTTCTTAGATATCGAGGGTGCCTTTGACAACGTGCCTTTCGATGCTATATTGGAAGCCGCACGGAGTCATGGTATATCTCAAATGATTTCCAATTGGATTACCAAATGCTCAAAAACCGATATCTCTTCTCGACATTGCGTCTAGCAGGGATTAGGAAATTGAGTGTTTGTGGATGCCCTCAAGGGGGAGTCTTATCACCGCTTTTGTGGAATCTCGTAGCAGATACGCTATTGAGGCAACTCAATAATAGCGGTTTTCCTACTTATGGTTTTGCCGACGACTACCTAACATTGTTAGTTGGTATGTGCATCAGCACCCTATTCGACCTGATGCAAAACGCCAATATGGCCTTTCGGTTAATCCGAGTAAAACATCTATTGTTCTTTTCACGGAAAGGCGAAACCGTAATGGCGTTCGACCTTTGCGTCTCTTTGATTCTGAAATCGATGTGACTGAACAGGTAAAGTACGTTGGAGTCATTCTTGATTCCAAGCTTTCCTGGACACCTCACATTGAGTTCAGAATCAAGAAAGCTTGTATGGCCTTCGGGCAATGCCGGCGTACTTTTGGTACAACTTGGGGTCTAAAACCCAAGTATATCAAATGGATTTACACAACTGTGGTTCGGCCAATATTGGCTTATGGATGTCTTGTGTGGTGGCAAAAGGGTGAAGTGAGAACGGTCCAATCAAAATTAGGCCATCTCCAAAGGATGTGCTTAATGGCGATGTCTGGAGCGTTCTCTTCAACTCCTACGGCAGCGCTAGAAGTTCTCTTTGACGTTGCCCCACTACACATTCATCTCAAACAAGAAGCCCTTTCTTGCACTTACCGGTTACGGGTACACGGTCTACTAGAGGAAACTCCTGTGAACCGCAGTTCAACACACACCTCGTTGTTTCCACTTTTAGTGAATTGGGACAAAATTGTCCTTGCTCCAAGTGATCTTACAATTGCTTGTAATTTTCCATATAGGACATTTTCCACGAAATTCCCTTCCCGGGAAGAGTGGACATCTGGTTATCTGGAAAGAAGTATTTCAGACGGCATCGTATGTTACACTGATGGCTCCCTTCTCGAAGGTCGAGCAGGTGCTGGTGTTTATTCTCGTGAGCTAAGGCTGTATCAGTCTTACTCACTTGGTAAACACTGCACCGTTTTTCAGGCCGAAATCTTTGCTCTTATGTGCGGAGTGCAATCAGCACTTCAGCAGCACGTAATGGGCAAAGTAATATACTTCTGTTCAGATAGCCAGGCTGCTATTAAAGCACTTGCTTCGGCCAACTCCAGGTCGAAGATTGTTATCGCTTGTCGAAATCAAATCGAGGAGCTGAATTCAGCAAACGCTGTTCACCTTCTATGGGTACCTGGTCATTCTTCCATCGCTGGAAATGAATTGGCTGATGAGTTAGCTCGCTCTGGAGCATCACATGACTTCATTGGCCCTGAGCCAGCTATTCCGATATCGAAGTGTTGGATTAAGCTTCAGATTCACACCTGGGCTGTCACTCAACAAAAATTGCCAAATCATAGTAGTCTGCTAGTTTTAGCCTATATGAGTGTATTTCAACATGATTTAGCGCTCAATTTCATTTTAAAGGCAGTTTCATTTTTTGTCGGTTTCTTCGACCAAAATCCGAATAAAATTGATGTTTTTCATACGATTTTACTATACACATATCATCATGGCGCTATTGTTTTGGCAGCTCTTGGCAGTTGCATTTTTTTTCTAACCGATTCTGCATACATAAACGAGCATTTGAACGGAATCTCCCCGCGAAGAAGAGCGGGGAGCGAGTTGTAAGACAGTTTAAAGTCGAACTGTAAGAATTTCTCGTACTAAATAATGACATGTAATGTTAATTTTGAAGCCAAAAGTGTTATTTTGATCTCTTGCTCCATTGCAGATGTCTGATATACACAAGAACTTACAAATAAACTTTTGATAGCAATTATTGTATTACTTATATCAATAGACTTTTGTAGCGGTTCCACTTGTTTGTGTTTTTTTATCAAAAATTGAGCACTTTTCCATCAGCAGCTATTCAGTGCTGTAACAAGATACAAAATCAATGTTTCCCATTTTTTTAAACGCCAGTTAGTGCTCTTGGTATTATGGATGAATGCTCAATGTACTATGTCCCATATATGACATGTTCAAAAATTGAGTTTCTGCCAGCTTTTCTCAGAATTGGACCTCTGTGCACCGCCGAAAAAAAAAATCAAACATTAGACCTATCCGAAGTAATCTATGAAATGCACAGTTATCCTCACAACATCACTGATTATAGCGCAGTTTCGTGTTCGGAAAGGAATCGCTCAAGATACTTCGTGAATGATTCCTGGCAGAAACTTTCTACGGTGGCTGCCATTTGAACTGTCATTTCTTCGCAATTGCGTACTACGATCGAAGAAAAAAACGGTTTCCTGAGCGATTCAGGCAAGGAATTTCCCATGCATCAATATAGGATAAGAAATTCCTTGTGAACTGCATAATCATAATTATGGACCAAGTAAAAACCTACATATAATTTAACGTCAACGATAACATTCAACCCTACTGCAAACACCCAAAAAATCCCTCGCACAATAGAATCAAATCACCCTATCACAATTCGTCACCAAAACCAAGGATGGAAATCTAGTGATCATGATAAGATCCCGAATGTGTCGCGGTTGAAGCACATCGCGCGATCATAGCAACAACGATATAACGTTGTCGTCAAGCATTATAACAAACCACGCTCCGCGAAAATTGAGTCGCAAGGCATGTGCGGCCATGATGCGAACGTTATCATGAAGTCGAAATGATAAATACCGGAAATCATTCACTTTTTGTGCATTCTTCTTGCTCTAATATCAAGAAATGCCAATGAATGTATTGTTTTTGATCATTAATTCTGTTTATTGGTCCATAAGAGGTTCAAATCCAGGTTTAAATCGTGATGAATAAAATTTATCGCGACTTGTAACATGATCTGATAACGTGTGATCCCATGATAAAGCGTGCATCAGGTGCTTTAATTGCCTATGATCCCATGATAAAAGCACAGGGCGAGGGTGTTGGCATCATGCTACTGCCAGAGCAAAGGCAATCTTGGATTGTTCGTATCCTGTATCATTTGTCACTAGAAGTGATTTTCTTCCATCCTTGACCAAAACCGGTTTGAGGAGTGGGAACGTGCAGTTTCACACTCTCTTTCTACGGAAGCGTAGCAGGAAGGGAACTCCCCCCGGGACGCCATACCTCAACCCGGGAAGTCATCTAAACCAATGTTCAGTTTTCGCCGCCGAGGCAGTTGCTTTGGCTCAAGCAGCTCATCGTGCTGAAGACAAATCAGTGATATTCAGTGACTCCACCAGCTGCCTTCCAGCGCTGGCATCAGGTAAAGCCATGAACCCATATATACAAAGGATCGATAAGGTGGCGAAACATAAATATATGCGATTTTACTGGATACCAGGGTATTCCGGAAACCCATGAAACGAAGTAGCTGGCAATACCGCTAACCGCGTTAGAGACAATCCAACTGTGCTAGTCGATGTCCCGGCGCAGGATGTTAAAAAATGGGCTGAAAAAGAAATTTGGCGTACACATCAAACACTCACTTGGGACCAAGCGCTGCGAAGCAACCTGAGGATAATCAAGCCAACTGTGAGCAGATAGAATGACCAGCAAAATAGGAAGGAGCAAAGCGTTTTGACCAGACAACGAATCAGGCATGCCTGGTTTGCTACATCTTTTTGAACTTAACGCGTCAACGAACAGGAGGAGATTCGGAATATGATTGAAGGCGAAGTGTACAAATACCTTGGCTTCCTGCAACATAGAGGTATTCGCCACACAGCGATCTGTGGCAGAAGGAACTGCAGGACAAGTTCTTACATCGTGTCAACTGTGTTCTGAGTCGCTTTTTGTCAGCCGGCAACAAGATGAAGGCTATCAACACGTTTGCTGTGCCCCTGTTGACCTACAGCTTTGGGGTGGTAAAGTGGTAATATCCAGGCACTATGTGTCTCCCAGATCCAGCAGTTGCGGGAATAATTCGTAGAAAGCCAGGACCGTCATGAAATGTACCGAGGATTACCAGCAGAACTGCGACATCAAGACCGTTGACGAGATGATCGTAGCGTGCAAGCAGAAGGAGTTGCATGGGACGCATCGCCATCAACTGGAGCTCGTGCACATTGGTAAGGTGGCATCGAACGCGTGGCTGGTGCGGGGTGACCTCTTCTCGGAAACAGAAAGTTTCATGGTAGCCATCCAGGACCGGGTAAGAAGAATTATCGGCGGTACATATTGTATAAAGACGTGGAGGACCGCTGAAGAAAGTGCGATTCAGTAGGGGAAACGATCGGGCATGTCGTTCCAGGCTGTTCAGTGTTAGCTGGATCAGCCTACCTCAATCGTCACAACGAAGTTGCCAAGATTGTGCACCAACAGCACAACTTTGTCGACAGATTTGTACCCTACTACAAGAACCAGCCGAACCCGGTATTGAAAAATAGTTGCATAACGCTGTACTGGGATCACGAGATCATTACGGACGTCCTTATTCGTGCCAACCGGCTCGACGTTGTGGTTTACGACAAAAGGACGAAGCGGCTAACCCTCGTCGCCATCGCTGTACCGTTCGTTAGACCATAATGTTCAAGACCTAGCGGAGGAGTTGAAGCAGATGTGGCATATGGAAGACGTTCGTACAGTTTTGGTTGTCCTTTCGGCAACCGGAGTTGTCCCTAAATCTTTCCTAAGGTCCCTAGACGAGCTGGAATTGAAGAAGGACCTGAACAGCATCCTGAACGCGGTGATTCTTGGAACCTGCAGTATAGTTAGGCGGTTCCTGAATCGTCACAACTGACAGTACATCCGAAGCAGACTCATTAGGATATAAGCAAACCGGCCAATGAGATCCACAGAGCGTAATCCCTTTTGGCATTCCGATTGCCCGGGGTAGGTGAAAGTTTCCGGCAATACTAAGAAGTGCCAAAACTCTATAGGTAATAATAAAATTAATAATAATGGCGAAAGCATTGTCATCCAATCCTAATCAAGCTTAGTGTTGGCTAGTGGAGTAGATAATATACCCTTGGTCTACTGTTCGAAAAATATAAGTCATATTATTGATATTATGATAGGCCTTGAAATTCGATATTCTTTATCGCATATTATCGTATAAACGTATAATCATCATTCATCAAATTCAAAACGTGACACTAAAACCCTGAAAGTTATATTTCAAATATTTTTCTTTAAATTAACTACACATTTTAAACAAATTTACTCATTACTCTACTAACCGAAACCCAATATTCTGCAGACGATGAACCATCCGAGTACCCCATAAAGACGTTTGTTATGTACTTTTTCCATTTCCTTCATTCCCACCTATCAAGTTTTCTATACCCATGCAGACGGGTTAGACGCGCATCGGAACGGAAATATGCCGAGAAATAGGTCAAGGTAAACGTTGTTTGTGATGTGGATGAAGCATTCCAATCCCCATTACACAAAGATCTCGATGGAGCACCTGCTTTGAAACTCTGGAGCAACCCACTGGACGAGCTCTCATGGTTGTCCGCAACCGGTTTATTTTTCTCGCATTATTCCCAAGACGATCCCGCCGGGACTGTCCACGATGGGGGTTGATTATAGTGATGCGCCAACACCAGAAGTGAGGTAAAACGAAAATGAAATCGTTTCAACTTGTTGCTGGACTGAAGTATGGTAGGCATAGACAAGAAATGAAGAGTAACCTGTTAATTACGAAACGCTTGGTTGAGATCTTCGTTCTGACTCAGGTGCTTCGGAAAATAGTGGATGAGAGCGAGCACAAGGTTGAAGGCATTGTTCAGATTGAGCGATAGACGGCTGAATCGTAGGTGAAAGTTGATTCCCGCATCCGGGAATGCGTGTCTGGAGTGCTTCTCTGGGGACTATTAACCTTTTCAGCATTGCGTTTCAAGCTTCGTTTTACGTACTATTATGTTGTGTGAGCAGGCAGATTACGTGTCGTGGGTTTACGGAAAAATGGTCAACAACCTTGCGATGCTGCTGCTGCTGTAGAAGAAAGTGAAAGTGCTTAGTTCTTTAACACGATTTGTGAATTCTTGAAGGAAACAATCTATGATTTGGTGTAACATCCACATCCCCGATCAAGTGTGGAGTCACTCCTTCAAAAACATGTTTAATTCAGGCTAATATCTCTTCCATTTTATGTCCGACTTCAAAAGTCTTGGTCTCATTCACTTGAGGGGGTTAGAAGCAAAGGAGTGCAAGTAACAAAAAACACTTTCAAAAAAGGCTCAAAGTATTTGATCATTTTTTTTTATTACACTAGTATTTTACAGTATTTTCACTTCAAACGTCTCATTCTCCGTAATCAATGCTTCGATTGACCTGATTTTTTTACTGTATCTCGCCTACATATGATATGTCAAATGAATGTTGAGAATGAATTTTTCAATTGTTCTTTTCTTCCTAAAATACTTCTTCATATATTTTGGGATATTTTGCTATGTCTACTAAAACACACTATCGGGTGGTCACTAAATAACGGGAATGCTTTGAATGTGCTCTTAAAAATATATGATCTTTAAAAAATAGCAATCTGAATTTAACTATCATAAAGGTTTAACAATGTACGTCCATGGAAAATATAAAATTTAAGAAAGTTGAACGTAGTAATTTGTACAGTATTTTTTTGCAGTGATGTTGGAGCAACTGCTTTGTACGACTTTTCAGAGTTTACTTTCACGCATTTTCTGCGTCTGTGAAATCGTTGGTCAAAATAAATGGTTTCTCAGCCACCTTTAGCATCTACACACTCAAACAGTAATAAGAAAAAATGGGGATACTGACTTGTTTTTTTTTTTGCTTTGGTTGTAGCCTTTTCCCGTAAATGACATTTATAGAAATTTCCAAAAAATGTTATTTTTCTGTATCACCAAAACGTGTCGATGTAATTTGTGCACTGCGGTTCATTGTTGAACTTTTTTTGTGCTATTTTTTTTATAACGAACCATTTACATGTTGTTCAATGTGTAAATGTGATTTGATGTAAATATTTGTTATTTAACAAGGCATTCTATTGATTTATCCAGCCCATGTCACAAAAGAAGATTTTATTATGTGAAATGATATCATGCTTATTGGTTTTGCTAGTTTTCCTCTATTTCCTTCAGGATCTGTTTCTTGGGATGCCGAAATGTGGAATTCATTCAAAACCGGGCGGGTTCTAGTTTTACAATGGTTTACTATTAACTTTTTTTACGGTTGTTTTGAGCAATCAGTAGAGCCGTCCAAGGCGTTTTGGTAGTGCTTCCTGTTTCAATGTCGTTTTCTGCAGAACAGAATAAGTTGACACAAAATTAAAAATACGCTGACTTTGTGGATAGATAGACGATGGTTTTGTCTAAAAAATGTTAACTCTATGGACGCTTCTATTGTTTTAAATCAGCTGCTAAAAGCATTCCCGTTATTTAGTGGCCACCCGTTACACCAAGTTTTGAACGTGCAGGATGCTTTGTTACGAGTATAGATCTGAAGGCCTTAACTGCATAATACTGAAAGGTGACCTCAGATATCCCTGATGAACTAGAAACTTCTCCCCATGGCTTACACTATGTGTGTGTATAAATCAAATGGGCAAAATCTTATGTATGTGCACTTCTGTTGGTACACCATTTCAAACTCAAACCATATTTCTCAACTTCAGAATAGTTTGGATGATCCAGGATGCCTCTATGATGTGTATACAAGTATCATATGATTCAACTGATCTTCTATGACTACCAAAACGCACTATACTAAGTTTGAAATGCAACCGATGTGTTATTACCGGTGTAGATATAAAGGCCTTAACTCCAGAATGATTTGGATGGCCTAAGGTATCGCCATTGATGTGCAGTTAGTCTTTCATACTCTGATTTACATGTATGGACCTAATGAAATCAGTTCTGACATGCATACATTAGTTTGATATACCGTAAAACGGGGTATCTTTGATAATGCGGGTAACTTTGATAGTGCGACAGGCATTGTGTAATTTATCTTACAACTATGATTCCTTCAACCAGTTAAGAAAAAGGTAAACGTAAATCGATTCTATACATATTAAAGTTCATCTTAGACGTTTTTTCATTAAAATCTAGTTTATAAGTTGTATAAACAAATAAGTTGTATGGACAAAAAATAAAAATTGTTGATATTTTTGTCATTTATCAACCCCTTCAAACAATTTGCTATAGGACTTCGTTAAAACTATTTTTTCAATGAATGGACTCTAATTCTCGATAGATTCATCATAGTAGATTCCAAATCTGGCCTTGAATCTCTTAACGAAGTGTGTTTTTACGAAATGAAAGCAATTTTGTAAATTGGGATATTATTCTCCATACATTGATAAACGCCTAAAAGTATGCAATGCCCTTGTAATTTCATGTAGATAAATATGTGTTGTTCAAAATTTGTTAATAAAACAATAAAAAACTACCCAAAAAAAGAAAACTAACCATGAATAGCATGTAATCATATGTTGATGTACCGTTAAGTATTTATTATTACAAAGATAATAATTTTTGTTAGCTAAATTTATTATGTTTTGCACTCAATACTCCACAAACTCATTTTTATATGTAGAATTTAGTAAAAAATCAATGTTTTGATATAAAAATTCTATCTAATATATTCCACAAGCCTTCTCTCTCATGTTCATACTCCTAAGATTTCAATCTGTGATTATTTACTGAGATTTGATGTGTTTTCATGGCATTATCAAAGTTACCCCAAAATGAAAATCTGATTTTCGGTTATATGAAAAACTAAAAGCTATCCAAAATATTTCAGATTATCGAATCTTTTAATTGCAATTGATAACTGATACCCCAGTACTTGTTTTAAAAATATAAAACTCAGGGAAATACTGTTACATGTAAAAATATTGAGAAAATTCGCTGAAAAACTATCAAAGTTACCCCATTTTACGGTACTATTAGGGGAAACTGAGGAGACTTGATCCCTGGGGAGACTTGTTCCCCCTATATTTTCTTGGAATCAAAAACAGTTTTCTTCTAGCATATTTTTGCCAAAACTACTCCTGGACAAACGACTATGTTTTGGCTACAAGTGATTTCGATTGTACATTGCATTATTTTTAAATGGCTGATGATTTGTTTTCAGTTCTTCAGAAATCTTTTAGGCGATTCCGAAAATCTCAATAATTTTGTGAAAATTTAACCAAATGGTGTCAAAATTTCACAGCACATAGTTTAAATGAAATACTTTCAAACTTATTTATCCAAAGGCTGTTGTTAACATATTTTAATTAATTCAGCTTAGTATAGACAACAGTGACATGGGGAGACTTGATCCCTCGAGGATTACACACACATTACACATGTGAAAAATAAAATTCTATTCGGAAGCCTCTATTTACTCGGAATTCTAGTCTAATCAACGATAAAATGTGTCAGATAATTATAACTAGAGTACAAACCAAGAAAAGGGGGATCAAGTCTCCCCATTTTTAAAATCCGGCATATCCTTAAAAATTTAAGGAAATCTTACAATTTCAAACACTCCATATTCATCGGAAACACAAGAAAACTCAAAAAGAAAATGAATAGGAAGACTCTGGAATTATTTTCTTTTTAAATAAACCATGTGCTCAAAGGGGGATCAAGTGTCACTCATTTTTGAAAAATACATCATAAGACATGCCTCCATAAAAACACAGTTTTGAAAACTTTAACAATAATTTAAAGGCCTTCTGTTGTGTATAAACTTGCAATAGATGTTTACCTGCCATTTTGTACGGAAATCGAATCTTGTTTTGTGTTTTTTCTCAAAGTTTCAGGAAAATTAAGAAAAAGGGATCAAGTCTCCCCAGTCTCCCCTACAGGTAAAGGCCTTACAATCACAACTTCAGAGCTTTTTTAAGTTGCCTAGAACATCACCAGGTCATGATTACCATCATTTCATGTTTAAAAATGTATATTTGAATGTAATTCTCCAAGTTCAAGTGATTTAAAAAGTAAACATAACTATTTGTATTCAGTAGACAGAGTTCAAAACTTCTGGACGTTTTGGATAACCTGGAGATCTATGTAACTGCTGTATAAGGACGTAACTCATTGCTATCTAACATCTACAACCCAAACATGGAGTTTTGGGCAATTTGCACTAAAATATATCACATTTTCATAGAAATACTACTCGAAATCGAGCGAATAACAAGTGGTGTACACTACATTTGCAGCTATACCTCCAAAATGTTCTAGCATAACATAATTTCCATATATGCATATAATAGTACAACTAATCCCCTTGATAAAAACATTTTGGTTTTGAAAATCCACCAACTGGGTCAAAAGCTATAAGTATAACTATGCAAAAAAGTTGTCCACATCCTTTAAGGTTTAAACTCGACAATATCTTGAATTTCATCAATCTGACGCAAAAGCTGCATTCAGAAGATCGAAAGGTATTATATTCAGCTTTCAATTTATGGAAAAAGATTTAAATTTAAATTGGTTGAACAAAACGCAAGGTAGGGGAACTTACGTATTTTCGGCCGTTTTGTTCTTTTCGTCATGGTTTTTTTAAACCTATTGAAACTTGTATTGAACTCAAAATTGACCTCAAATCTTTCCCAAACAACTTGTAATATACGACCAAGTTTCAGGCAATTTGGCCGACAAAAACCACTCATAGCGAAGAGACCAAACCTGTCGATAACACCCTTTGTCACCCTATTTGAATTTTAGTAAATTGCATATTTAAAAAAATTATAAAACTCGATAATGAGCTAAAACTTAAGAACTGTTCTACTTGAAATTTTTTGAAGCACGGTTTTGAAATGATTGTGCTTAAAAAAATTTGGTCGTTGACAGAAGTTCACGACTTTCGTTTTATTTTGTAAACTAGTGTTATTATTATTTATTTATTTCGACAATCATCACAAGTACACTTTACATACTAATACCTAAAGTTGCATCTATAGGGGAATTGGGGGTAATATGAACACCCTAGGCGTTTGTGGTCGTTTCCAATAGAAATATGGCAAAATCTTCAAATTTTCACCCCGCAATATCGTAGATGGCAATATATTCAAAGAGTTCTGGAAGAAAATATTATTCAAAAATACAGTTTTCTTATATTATTTTCAATTTCAAAACATGCAAGGAAACAGAGTCATGAAAAATAGTGTGGGTAAAATGAACATTCGATGGGGGTAACATGAACATATCTTCAAAAACAAGTTTGAATTTATAATTTCGATATTTTCAAGTGTAGGCCAACAAATTGAATACAAACTTTATATGCTACATTTTTAAAACTTTTGATATATGATTTGGAATGTGCTGGAATGTATATGAAAAAAATGTACTAAAACAAGCGATTTTTCGGATAAAAATCTTATTTTATGAGCGCAAAATACTTTTTTCTTAACTTTTTGCACTAGTTGTGTGAAAATATGTGCTATAGATTTCAATACACCGAGTTTGCACAAAATTTTATAAAAAATTGGTAACGTTTGAACCAGCTGTTCATTTTACCCCCAAGTCGTTCTGGTTTTAAAGTTGTTCTAAAAATGATATTGAAAGCGTAACCTATTTTTTTAACTGAATATTATCTTTTGGAAGTACATTATTGGAATATGGGATCACACATGTCATAATTTGCGAAAAATATACGAATTGACCTTAATTCGGATAAGCTCAATTTACATCACAGCACATTTTTTTGTGTGGTTTTCGATATTTTCGTCATCAAGTGGTTTATTCAACTTTTAAGTTCAAGATCTGCAGAAGTATAATGTTTTACGCTATCACACAGCATCCTATCCTATTCGATCACGATCAACGATCAAATCTGACTATACATGTCAATGGTTGCTCCTCCGTGATTGATCTGAGCTGATACCAATTGCATTGAGATCCAAATGAATAAGGGCTGGGACACTGCACTTATTCTCAAAGTGCAATTTAAGCAGCTCATACATTTTTGTTCAGTAACGGCGCCGGCCACGTCAGTTGGGAAAGAAAAGGAACGTTAGAGTGTGCTGGTTGTTGCTAATAAAGACCGAGAGCACCTCTGCATCCCCACAACCAGCACGGACTGGGGTATTTGTTGACGGAAAGGATGGGAGAGTCACCGTTGGGTCGGTGATGCGAGATGCGATCCATGGATAGGGGATATATATAGTGTTCGTAAGGTGATAGATGTCGGATAGCAACCCGACTAAAATGGTTCTCGAGAGTCATGCGACCGGTACAAGAAGACGTGGAGCGCAGCGATCTAGGTGGGTCGACCAAGTGGAGGACGGTCTGCGGACCCTACGCAAAGTGCGGAACTGGAGACAAACTGCCATGGACCGAGTGGAATGGAGGAAGCTACTATGTACAGCAGAGGCCACCCCGGCCTTAGCCTGATTGGTAAGGTGAGGTAAGGTGATAGATTGTGTGGTGAATACAATGAAGGTCAAGCGGCACAGTTCGCTTTGGTTGCATAACTTGTAGGCGTTACATACACTGTGCTGTGGAAGTTAGAAGGAAGGGAAACGAATTTTTGCAATTCGTTTCTGGTTCTAGCGATGGCTATGAACATATGAATCAGAGCGTTAATGATTAATCATAAATTTAACCATGATTAATGATTAATGATTAAGATTAATCAAAAATCAGTAATCATAATCACCAAAATTTCTCATTTAATCATTATTCATTAATCTTAATCACACTGATTTCGCAATTTAATCATTAATCAGTAATCATAATCATAAGAAAAAAAAAATAATCAATCATTAATCATTCATCACCAAAAATTTTCCACCATATAAAATATATGATCCAATTTGAATTGGTTCAAATGCTGTTCTTCTTGATTATTTTTTCAATAATCTCCCAGACAGAGTTACCTTTTACTTTTGGAACTTCAAAAATATTTTAAACAATAATTATATTATAATCATTCCCTGTTTTTTGTGATTGATTAATCATGATTAATCATGATTTTTAATCAATGAGCCATTTTTAATCATTAATCATAATCAATAATCACAGATAAAATCAATTTTAATCATTAATCATAATCATTAATCATCCCAAAAATCAAATTAATCATTAATCATAATCAATAATCACCGAAATTTGAATTTTAATCACCAATGATTAATCATGATTAAAATATTTGTTAATCATGAACGCTCTGATATGAATATACATACATGAGTTGTACAAGGTTGCATCTATATCCTATTGTATCTTAAAGAGTTGAAATATTTCCTTTAATTTTTTCGGAAAATGGTCAAATCAATTAATATACAGTGCTGGTTGTAAAGAGGCATCATTCCCATAAGTAGCATAATCTCTTCAATGTTTGTTTAAAGCTAATAGATTTATATTTTTCAATTGTCTTGCTGAAGCATAAAATTGTATACATACACTCCCGTTCAAAATTTTGGAGTCACCCCCTCAAAAACGTGTCATTTTTTTAGGCCCATATCTCCGTCAATTTGCGTCCGATTTCAAAACCCTAGGTTTCATTCAAAAGATAATAAGTCAAAGAAACTTTGAACATGATTTAAAAGAAACTTTTTCAAAAAATTTTGTATGTAAACTTAACCCAAAGTTGCCAAATTTTCTAAAAAATTAATATAAACTTACGGCAGTGTCGCTGGAAGTTGGGTCGACCAAATTTTAAGATGAGAGCGGTAATATGACCCATTTTCTATTAGCTTTCAACTGCTTTTTACAGAACTTAGCTAAAAAATCTAGAAAAAAAGTTATTAAGTAAATTAATCCTTGATGTCATCGACCAAAAGTTTGGGGTCACCCCTCAATATGATGTATCGGCCAAAAGTTTGGGGTCACTATCGTAAAACATGGAAAAGTGATTTGTTGATATCTTTGTCATCTTTCATTCAATTTTAATTCTTCTTGGCTTATTTGAAACAAAATGAATGATACTTACTGAATAGACATTGAACCACACATATTTGTTGAAATTTACATACTAAAACTTAACGTAAAGTTGCCTCATTTTTTGAAGCGTGGTAAAATGTGCTAACTTTACATAACCTTTTTATATACAAAAATCGTTAAATACGTTAAGTTGAAGACATCAAACGTAAATTTAGTTAATTCTCTTTGAAATGAGCCAAAAATAATTAAAATTGAACTATAGATGACAAAGATATCACCAAATCACTTTTCCATGTTTTACGAAAGTGACCCCAAACTTTTGGCCGATACATCATATTGAGGGGTGACCCCAAACTTTTGGTCGATGACATCAAGGATTAATTTACTTAATACTTAATAATAACGAGAACAGCTTTCCCGGGAAGCTGACTAGACTGATAAGAGCAACGATGGACGGTGTGCAGAACAGCGTAAGGATTTCGGGTGAGCTATCCAGTTGATTTGAATCTCGACGGGGACTACGACAAGGTGATGAACTTTCCTGCCTACTATTCAACATCGCCCTGGAAGGTGTTATGCGACGAGCCGGGCTCAACAGCCGGGGTACGATCTTCACGAAATCCAGCCAATTTGTCTGTTTTGCGGATGACATGGATATTATTGCCAGAACATTTGGAACGGTGGCAGAACTGTACACCCGCCTGAAACGTGAAGCAGCAAAGGTCGGACTGGTGGTGAATGCGGCTAAGACAAAGTACATGCTGGTAGGTGGGACTGAGCGAGACAGGACAAGCCTTGGCAGCAATGTTACGATAGACGGGGATACTTTCGAGGTGGTAGAAGAATTCGTCTACCTCGGTTCCTTGCTAACGGCTGACAATAACGTGAGCCGTGAAATACGAAGGCGCATCATCAGTGGAAGTCGTGCCTACTATGGGCTCCAGAAGAAACTGCGGTCAAAAAAGATTCACCCCCGCACCAAATGTACCATGTACAAGACGTTAATAAGACCGGTGGTTCTCTACGGACACGAGACATGGACGATGCTCGAGGAGGACCTGCAAGCACTCGGAGTTTTCGAGCGACGGGTGCTAAGGACGATCTTCGGCGGCGTGCAGGAGAACGGTGTGTGGCGGAGAAGGATGAACCACGAGCTCGCTGCACTTTACGGCGAACCCAGCATCCAGAAGGTGGCCAAAGCCGGAAGGATACGGTGGGCAGGGCATGTTGCAAGAATGCCGGACAACAACCCTGCAAAGCTGGTGTTTGCAACTGATCCGGTTGGCACAAGAAGGCGTGGAGCGCAGAGAGCACGATGGGCGGACCAGGTGGAGCGTGATCTGGCGAGTGTTGGGCGTGACCGAGGATGGAGAGCTGCAGCTGCAAATCGAGTATTATGGCGGCAAATTGTTGATTCAGTATTATCATGAATTTGATGTGAACTAAATAAATGAAATGAACTTTTTTTCTAGATTTTTTAGCTAAGTTCTATAAAAAGCAGTTGAAGGCTTATAGAAAATGGGTCATATTACCGCTCTCATCTTAACATTTGGTCGACTCAACTTCCAGCGACACTGCCGTAAGTTTATATTCATTTTTTAGAAAATTTCGCAACTTTGGGTTAAGTTTACATACAAATTTTTTTGAAAAAGTTTCTTTTAAATCATGTTCAAAGTTTCTTTGACTTATTATCTTTTGAATGAAACCTAGGGTTTTGAAATCGGACGCAAATTGGCGGAGATATGGGCCTAAAAAAATGACATGTTTTTGAGGGGGTGACCCCAAACTTTTGAACGGGAGTGTACATTATACATAGTATGTTAGCCGAGTCAATGCGTTGCGATATAATATCATTTCCATATTTTAATGAGACCATTGCGAATTCGCGGCGCTTTTTCAAAGTCTGCTGAATATCTTGCTTATAGATTGTGTTATCATGAGCAACGAATTTAATTCATTTGGGGATGAACCTGCCTCGGGCAGAAAATTCCCATAATAAAGGGTCATTAATTATTATCGAATTTAATCAATGGAAAGTAGATTCTTGGGATTCCTTCAGGAATTCCTCCTGGAATTCTTTCAGAAACTTCTCCAAGACTTCTTCCAGGAACTGTTTACAGATTCCCTTAACCGTCGAGCAGTCGCGTCTTCGACTACGTGCAGCGACGTCATGCTCACGATGTGTACCACATGCGCGCAGTTTTTATGGTGCTTGTACTCTGTACACGACGCGACCGCTTTCGGATTAAAATTGATCTTGGGATTGCTTCCGAGATTCTTCCTGTTTTTTCAGGAACTCTTCCGGGGATTCCTTAAGGAACTTGTTTTTTTTTGTGTATTTTAACGTTTGCCAATTCTACACTCCCTTCAGGAACTCCTACCGGGATTCTTCTAAGAGTTCTTCTACGTGCTCTTTTTAGGAATCCTTTAGGATTTCCTCAGGAATTTCAAAGGTTTCTTCACAGTTTCGATTTCTTCAGTACTTCCAGGTAGGATTTCTTCAGAAACTCCTCCTTGGAGTTCTTCAAGACTTCTCCCTGGGATTCCTCCAAGGATTCTTCCAAAAAATCCTCCAAGAATTCTTCCAGGATTCCTCTGGGAATTCCTGCGTGGATTCCTCTAAAAATCCTCCCAAGCAACACACATGTTATAATAGAGTTACGACAGCGCAAGTTTTGGTTGTATAGAAGTTAATTTTACGTAATTCTAACATTGTGTTGAAATAACGTAAAATAAACTTCTATACAACCAAAACTTGCGCTGTCGTAACTTTTATATAACATGTGTGTTACTTGGGCTACAGGGATTCGTCCATAAATTCCTTTAAAATTCCTCAATAGATTTTTCTAGGAATTCCTCCGAAGATTTCTACAAGTATTTCTCTAGAGATAATTCAAGGAATTCCTCTAGAGATTCCTCCAGGGATTCCTCCAGGGATTCCTGCAGGAATTCTTTCAGGGATTCCTCAAAGGATTCCTTCTGAAAGTGCTCCATTGAATTTTCAAGGAAATTCTCTAGGAATTCCTCCAGGGACTTTTCTAGGGATTTCTCCAGGGATTCCTCATGGAATTTATACAGGGATTTCTCCAGGAATTCCTACAGGCATGACTCCAGGAATTTCTCCAGGCATTCCTCCAAGAGTTCCTCCTGGGATTTCTACTGGTATTCCTTTGGATTTCATTCAGGGACTCCTCCAGGAATATCCTCAAGAATTCCACCAGGAATTACTCCAGGAATTCCACCAGGAATTACTCCAGGAATTCCTTTAGATATTCCTCCAGGAATTCCTTCAGAAATAACTACAACAACTTCTCCACAAATTTCTCCAGGAAATCCTCTTAGCATTCCTTCAGAAATTTCTCCGGAATTTATCAAAGAATTATTCCAAGAACTCCTTCAAAGATTCCTGCATGAATTCCTCTCTAGATTCCTCTTCAAATTCCTTCAAGGATTTCTTCAGGAAGCCTCCAGGAAATCCTTTAGAAATTCCCCCAGGAATTTCTCCCGGAATTTACCCAGGAATTATTCCAGGTATTCCTCCAAGCATTCCTCCATGATTTTATCCAGGAATTGCTTCAGGAACTCCTTCAGGAATTCTACCAGGAACTCCGCGAGGAATAACTCCAAATATTTATTCGAGAATTCCTCCAGAAATTTATCCAGGGACTTATCTAGGAATTCCTTCAGAAATTCCCATAGAAATTCCTCCTCCATGGATTCCTTCAGAAATTATTTCAGGAATTTATGCAGGGATTCTTCCTGGATTTTTTTCAGGGATTTCTCCGTGAATTCTTCCAGGATTTCCTCCAAGAGTTTATCCAGAATAATTTCTACCAGAGATTCCTTCAGAAATTTCCCCAGGAATTCCTCTTAGGATTCTTCCAGAGATTCCTCCAGGAATTCCTCCGATGATTTCTCCAGAAGTACCTCCAAGAACTCCTCCTGGAGTTCCTCTGGAAATTCCTCTGCGAAATCCTCTAAGGAATTTATCTAGGATTTTTTTCAGAAATTTCTCCAGGGATTCCTCACAGATTTACTCTAAGGAATCCTCCAGGAATTCATCGAGTAATTCCTTAAGGATTTCTTTCAGGGTTAGCTACAGGAATTCATCAAAGAATTTCTTCAAGGAGTCCTCCAGAAATTTCACCTGGAAATCCTACAGAGATTCATCCAGGGTTTCCTTCGGGAATTCCTCCAAGGATTTATCCAGGAATTCCTCCAGAGGTTTCTCAAGGAATTCATCTAGGGATTGCGCTAGGAATTCTACCACAGGTCCCGCCCAGAATTCCTCGAGAGATTCCACCAGGAATTCATCTAGGAATTTATCCAGGGATTGCTCCAGGCATTCGTCTAGAAATTCCACCAAGGATTATTACTTTCCAAATTACTTTTTCAGAAATTCCTCCAGGGATTCCTCCAAGAATTCCTCTAGAGATTTCTCCAGAAATTCCTCCAGGTATACTTTCAGAAATTCTTCCAGGGATTCCGCCAAGCATTTGTCGAGAAGTACCTCCAGCGATTTCTCTAGGAGTTGCTTCAAGGATTTCTCGAAGAATTTCTCTATGGATTTCTCCAGAAATTCCTCCTGGGATTCCGCCAGAAATTTGTCCAGTGGTTCCTCCATGCATTGCTCCTGAGATTTCTCGAAGGCTTTTCCATGAATTCTCCCAGGATTTTTTCCAGGAATTTCTCCACAAATTTCTCTGAGGATTCCTCCAGGAATTATTGCAGGGATTCCTCAGGCATTTTTCCAAGAATTCCCCCAAGCATTCTTCCAAGAATTTCTTCAGAAATTTCTCTAAGGATTCCTCCAGGAATTCTCCAAAAGATTTCTTCAGATTTTTTCCAGGAATTGCTTCTAGATTTCCTCTAGGAAATCCTCCATGAATTCATCCAGGGATTCCTTCAAGATTTCTTCCAGGGTTTGCTACAGGAATTTATCCTGGTATTTCTTCAGGGAGTACTCCAGGAATTTCTCCTGGAATTCCTCAAGGGATTCTTCCAGAGTTTGCTTCAGGATTGCCTTCAGAAATTCCTCCAGGAATTCTTTTGGCAATTCCTCTACGAATTTATCCAAAAATTTCTCTAGGAATTCTTTTTTATTTTTTTTATTTATTATTTTTATTTTTTTTTCTAGGGATTGCTCCGGAGTTCTACCAGAGGTCCCTCCCAGAATTCTTCTAGAGATTCCACTAGGAATTTATCTAGGAATTTATGCAGGGATTGCTCCAAGCATTCGTCCAGGAATTTCTCCAAGGATGCCTCCAGGAAATCCTTAAAATATTGTTTCAGAAATGCCTCCAGGGATTCCTTCAAGAATTCTTCTAGCGATTTCTCAAGGAACTCTTCCAGGTATACTTTAAGAAATTCTTCCAGGAATTTCTCCAGGGATTTCTTCCAGCGATTCATTAAGGAGTTGCTTCAGGGATTTCTCCAGAAATTCCTCCAGAGGCTTCTCTGAGGATTCCTCCAGCAATTCCTAAAAGAGTTCCTCAGGCATTTTTCCAAGAATTCCTCCAAGTGAATGCCAAATAAATGTCCACTAAAGATCTGTGTTTGTCATAAAGACAGTGGTTTTCAGATTTTTTTCTAATGTCCATATATAATGTAATTAAAAATTTGTGGGGGTGGGCCTGGCCCCTAGCTCCACCCTCCTCCAGCTATGCCAATGCTAGTACGCATAGTAGGATAAATATATAATCTCTAGTGCTGTAAATTCACGAATTATGGTCAAAATTGTCATTGGCGGCTGACATAAGAGGCCAAGGTATGGGACACATGCCCTATCAAAACAGATTAAAACAATGGTCGCAGTGATGGAAATACCCGACACTAGTGTGGGGCTTATTTTAAAAAATCTCTCCGGGATAGGATTTTCCAAGTGGAAAGTGATCTATTAGTCGAATTAAGTGAGCTGTACAAAAATTAGGGATATCGGTTGATATTTAGGGGTGGCGCAAACGGTTCAAGTGAAATTTTTGCTAGAACAAACCTTCAAAAAACATTTCAAATATAAGTTAAAAGAAAATCGTGTTAAGTACTGATCCTTTGACTCGACTAAAGTACAAGACACTGAAGACGACCTTACAGTTGAGGTCGAAATACGTATCTGTCAAAGGATGCAAACTCTTAGTGGAATTCAAAGGAACAGTACTTAACACGATTTTCTTTTTACTTACAGATATTCCCTTAACAAGCCCAGGTTCATCATCATTTCAAATTTAATTTTCATACATTTTTTTTCTATACTAAATCGGTGATTCTAGAACCCGTTTGGACCAAATTTGTGCTCAAAATTGCGATATCTCGACTGGTTTCTGAGATATTAGAAAAAATGTCGTATTTCGGATAGCAAAATATGACATTTTTTCAAATATCTCGGAAACCTGTCGATATCGCAATTTTGAGCCCAAATTTGACACAAACGGGTTCTAGAATCACCGATTTAGTATCGAAAAATATGTATGAAAATTAAATTTGAAATGTTTTTTGACGGTTTGTTCTAGCAAAAATTTCATTTAAATCCTTTGCGCCACCCCTAAATATCAACCGATATCGCTCATTTTTGTACAGCTCACTTACTTCGACTGGTAGATCACTTTCCACTTGGAAAATCATATCCCGGAGAGGTTTTTTTTTTAAAATTGGGGTGGGGCTTATTTGACCCGACATGGAATAAAAAAAAAGGTGTGCTATTCCCAAGCCCCACATATTGGTTATCTGTTCAATTCCGCTAGCCTTGGTCAACCACGGACTAGCAACTACGGTCACCATCGCTCATGCTCACGCTCATGTTCGGTTGGCCAATGTTTGTACACGCACCCTACCTATAAGATTCCACCTTAAGATAAATGGGAGCACGTCCAAGTGCATTTTTTACTCGCGTATTCAAGAGCACGGATCTCGTTATCCGCAAAACAAATGGAGCTACATATTTGACCACAATTAGCAATTACAGTATGAAACCCCTTACCTACTATTAGTACCGACTAATTGTTTTCTTTGTTTTGTAATCAATCATGGACATTGGACACCCCTATGCAAAATATAGTTCAAAAAGCGAGATTTTTTCAACGTGTTGTACAAAATACAACAGTGCGATCGCTCGAGGGTTAAGCTGGATAAGAAACCTGCTTAACATAAATACCGTTCTCATGATTCCGGGACAGAATTGATATAAAAAATAAAATATATGAATTGCTGTTTTGATTGCGATGTCAGTATATTAAATCAATAGAGCGATTCCATATCGTTTCAGCAACGAGTAATTTTCATATATTTTTATTTGGATGAAACCTTGCATACAAGTCTTTGGGGGAGAAAAACGCCGTTTTGCATACTTGGTTCGCCATTTTGAATCTAGTCTTACTTATGAGAAGGGCCTATGAAAAATGCACATGATATCTTAAAAAAATTGTATCTCGAAAACGGTTTGTACGATCGGTTTGGTGTCTTCGGCGAAGTTTAGACAATTGTTGGTTCCATATAGCACCAAATATGCACGGTAAAAAAAAGTTTGGTTTTTGTGATTTGAACTAAAATATAGATTTTCCCTTAAAAGTGACATGTCAATATTTTTTTAATTATCCTTATGTTATAGCTGACTGAAAATGCTATCTAGTGCACAGTGGCTTGTTCTGGAGAAAAATAGGTTACAATGAAAAAAAAAAAATGTTTTAAAAAATTACCATTTTCAAAAAAAGCTATTGAGCGATTCCAAGCAACAGCATCAAAATTGAGGAAATTTTTCAATTCATGATTTTCTATTGAACTGAAACTTTGCACAGTTTTTCAGTTCCATTTCAATCGCCATTTTTCGATATCAAATTTTTATTTTGAATCACGACTAACTTTTTAAAAGGGTGTATGTGAAAATGGTTCAAAAATATTCAAAAATCTGCACAGCCAAAATGGTTCGTTCGATTGCTATGAATTTTTCAGCAAAGTTAGATAACTAAATGGTATTTCCTAAGAAAATATACACTGTGAAAAAACAT
The DNA here is from genome assembly GCF_035046485.1 of Aedes albopictus. NCBI lineage: Eukaryota > Metazoa > Arthropoda > Insecta > Diptera > Culicidae > Aedes > Aedes albopictus. The sequence goes on from NC_085136.1 coordinate 196,252,688, forward strand.
CTTTTTTAATATTAAAAAATATCATTTTTGTCACAAAAACTCAAATATCTCAAAACCCTATCTTTTTACCATCGTAATTTTTTTGGGAAAGACGGTCCATTGTATTAGCAATCTACCATAAAAATTTGGTGATGGTAAACTAATAAACAAAAAAGTTATAACATTTCAAACATTTCACTATTTTCACATTTGGTAAATATTTTTTTCTGTGTAAATTATTTCGGTCAGAAATCGCAGTTTGATGCTGATTTTATTGTTCAGCAAAGTTAGATAACTAAATGGTGATTTCTAAGAAAATATACACTGTGAAAAAAAATATTTTTTTAACATTAAAAAATATCATTTTTGTCACAAAAACTCAAATATCTCAAAACCCTATCTTTTTACCAACGTAATTTTTTAAGGAAACCGGTCCATTGTACTACTGCAGTAATTCTGAAAAGTGACGTAAGCGCCATTCAAAATTTCGATATTTTTTGGTATATTATTTATAATATCTGGGGTGAGAATAACACTGTGGTATTCCTGCTGTATTAGAATGCAAGATCTAATCGTAATCTATCATATTTGGAAAGAAACTTAAAGGATGAGCAAGAGTTTTATGCATAATAACCAAAAAATGGGCCAAAACTATCAATGTCGCTTACGTCACTTTGCAGAATTACGGCAGATTAGCAATCTACCATAAAAATTTGATGATAATAAACTAATAAACAAAAAAGTTTTGCCAATTCAAACATTTCACAATTTTCACATTTAGTAATAATTTTTTTTTTAGTGTAAATTATTTCGGCCGGAAATCGCAGTTTGATGCTGATTTTATTGTTAATGGCCTTGCGTGAGTAGAACAAGCTGTTTTTATTATGTATTATGTATATTATATGTACAGTAATGTTCCGATTTTATCACGCCCTCCGCGCATTGATCGTTTATTCATTAATTTGCTGTTACATTTGAGGACAAGTGTTTTCCCTTTTCTTCAAGATGAATGGTGAAAGCGTGTTTTGCAACGTTAAAAATATTGAAATGGGTATAGATGTTGAAGTATATTTCAAAGCATTTTTGAAAAGGGGCGTGATTATATTGTTTAAACAGATGTCGCTGATGGTATGGTGGCATGACTCTCTGCACTTAGCACTTCTGGCAATTTCTCAGATGGCTCGTCTGTCAAAGTCTAGACGGCAGGACGTGCAAATGCGTAAATTTGTATTCAATTTGGGCATAACCAGTTTATCTATGGTGCTTTCGGTGAGATTTCGTAACTCTTTTGAACATTTTTTTTTCATCAAACGGTCTACAAGAGAGCGTTGAGTTGAAGACCTTTGAGAAAGCGATTGTTCATGTTGTTCGTTAGATTATAATAAACAAAATCACTTATTAGTTTTAACTGACCAGTTTGGTGTTGTTTACTTGGCTGAAGAAAAAATTTACTATAAAATTTTTAATATCCATAGCGGTAGTATTTTTTTTTGCTTTTTCGTGAGCATTGTCATGGTATGTATACAGACAAACAAACGTAACACTGACGAAATTTTCATTGACCACGCCTTTAACGATCATTTTGAATCTTGGTTGTGGCTTTTATGACCAGAAGAGTGCCCATCGTTTTTCTTTGCGTTTGACGTTTCACACTAGCGCCTTCTGATGACGATATTGCACAACGCAGTGTTTCGTGAAACATTTCCACCAGGTGGTGGTAGTGGGAACTGGGCGATGGATTTTCACGAAAATTGTTCTTGGCGTTTTGTCTGTTTGTCTGTGGTATGTACCTCTCATGCATTTGTTGTTGTTGAAGTTACTCGCATTCTTCCGATCATAAAGTCTGTTCTCTAAGAGGTAATTTTTTTGCAGATCAACTAGACGTATACGCGAATATATAAAACTTTTATTATGCAGCTTTCGTCTTAAAAATAAGTTTAATTCCATTTTTCTTATGATCAACAGCTTTTCAACGCTATCAAGGGAACTTTTCAACAGTCACGTACAATAAAAAGTATGACACTCTCAATATTTTTGATCACAACACTGGATCGCGTCTAAGTTTCAAATAGATACTATAGTAATTATGAATAATCAAACAAAAATATCATGAAAACAACTTGTTTAATTCAGGCGGTAGCCTTTACAATAAAATCAGCATCAACATATAATTCTCGAAATAATTTACACAGAAAAAAAAATTTTTTGTTACTAAATGTAAAAATTGTGAAATGTTTGAAATGTTATAACTTTTTTGTTTATCAGTTTACCATCACCAAAATTTTATGGTAGATAGCTGATATAATGGGCCATTTTCCCTAAAAAATTGACGTTGGTAAAAAGATAGGGTTTTGAGATATTTGAGTTTTTGTGACAAAGATCATATTTTTTTAAAGTAAAAAAAGAAATTTTTTACAGTGTATATTTTCTTAGGAATCATCATTTAGTTATCTAACTTTGCTGAAAAATTCATAACAATCGAACAATCCGTTTTTGCTGTGCAGCTTTTAGAATATTTTTGAACTATTTTCGCATACACCCTTTTGAAAAGTTAGTCGTGATTCAAAATAAAAATTTGATATCGAAAAATGGCGATTTAGATGAAATTGAAAAACTGTGCAAAGTTTCAGATATTTTTGAAATGGTCGCTCAGGATCGACTGACATGACTCCTTGGAACGCCTCTATTACGAAAAGTCAAAAAAGTTTGTCGCCCTAATTTTATGAAAGTTCATACATCAAATTTGCAAGCAAAAAGTACTTCGGTAACATTTTTCTAAGATGCACCGTTTAGAAGATATTACTAATATAATATTGATTTTTTTTTCTTTTTATTTCTTATTAAGAAACGGTCATTGACGGAACTAGCCTCGTTATGGCCAGCGTGGCCATGGTGGACTAGTTCCAACAAAGACCATGTTTGCAACCACCAACTGTATGTAGTACAGCTAACTGGTATCTAATTACCTGTATCTAATACTTGTTAGCACGTTTTCAGCAGAACGCACCAAAAATCACTTGAAGAAATCATTGTTCCTGATAGTGGGATTTTGTAACTTGTTTTTCAAAATACTTCTAAGGCAGAGAATTCCACTCAAATCTTTAAGCTGTCAGTGTCATTTTAACTCAAAATTTTCCAATTTTTCCGAAAAAAATACTTTTGAAACTGGAGAAACACGGAGTACATCCGAAAAGGGCTAAAATTTATTAAGTTACCAAAAAATCAATATATAATTAGTCCACTGTTGAAAATGCTTTGACATCCATGTGCACAACAGAACATGTGCTCGATGAACAAATTGAGATTTGAAATTATGAAAAGAAATCCACGTACCGTAATCCGGGGTAACATTGATCAGAATTTTCGATCTTTCTTGAATAATTCTCTTGTTAAAGCAAACGTTACATATTTTATACTTTTAAAACAAGTACGGGCCCTCTAAGTATGTGTTAAGCTACTCGAAAAAGTATTGTGAAATTTTAAAACATGTTTAAATAAGCTTTTTAATCTAATTTTTTATTTTGTTGATTTGGGGTAACATTGATCATGTCAGTGATCAATGTTCGTTAGTGTTGAAAATACCCTTACTTACTAAATTCGGGGTCGCTGAATTCGAATATGTTGTCCAAATTCTTACAAGTTTTGCACTTTTTAGGTTATTTAAAGATTAAAATCCTCTAAACTGCGAATAACGCCTAAAGCTAGGAAATGGCTTAAGAAATTTAATGTCTTCTTTTAAAAAATCGTATATTTTATTGAAAGAGAGCACTTTTATAGAAGTTTCACTTATTTAATCCAACTCCAGGATATCGTATTGAAGTAATACAGTGATTTCGAACCTCATATTGTATCTAGTATTCATGCCAAGCATGAATGTTTGACAATGTATCTCATGGCGTTATGAAACACAGTTTTGGAAAAATACCTTAATTTCAATGTTTATGTAATTCAATTTTCATGAATTACATGTCATTTAATAGCTAAATAATAGCAGATTACGATATACCATTCGATAGCAGAAACTGATTCAATGTAAAATGCTAGTTTGAACATTACATGAGGTCGGTCAAGCCGATCAATGTTACCCCGTTGATCAATGATACCCCGTATTACGGTACTCCGGTGAGACTCGAACTCACGACTCCCAATTCGCTAGACGGGCGCTTCTATTCCTTCAAGCTACGGAGTCACTCGACTATCTCCGTCGCCAGCAGGCCTAGAACTGAACTCGATTCCACAATCGCACAAGGTTATCTTCTTTTTACAATCCAAACCCCCTTCGGATGGGATTAGACAACATCTAACACATTGTCTGATCAGCATGGCTTGGTCAGCCAAAGCAAAATCAAGAAATTGACATTTGTAAGGTGCTACGGTCACCCTTACCGTATTCGGTCGGCCGAGGACCGACCCGTCGAGAGTCCGACTGCACACTTATTGCCATACCAATAAGTGATTGGGAGGCAGTGCCCGAAGCTCTCGACAATTAAAAATAACTTCCTCTCCCGATTTGACATACATGTGCACAACAGACAATGTGTTAGATGTTCATCTAATCCCATCCGAAGGGGGTTTGGATTGTGAAAAGAAGATAACCATGTGCGATTGTGGAATCGAGTTCGGTTCTAGGCCTGCTGGCGACGGAGATAGTCGAGTGACTCCGTAGCTTGAAGGAATAGAAGCGCCCGTCTAGCGAATTGGGAGTCGTGAGTTCGAGTCTCACCGGAGTACGTGGATTTCTTTTCATAATTTCAAATCTCAATTTGTTCATCGAGCACATGTTCTGTTGTGCACATGGATGTCAAAGCATTTTCAACAGTGTAATTTCCAACATGGCTTGGTCAGCCAAAGCAAAATCAAGAAATTGACATTAAATTAGTAATATCTTCTATACGGTGCATCTTGGAAAAATGTTATTGAAGTACTTTTTGCTTGCAAATTTGATGTATGTACTTTCATAAAATTAGGGCGACAAACTTTTTTGACTTTTCTTAATAGATTTTTTTGAAAATCGTAATTTTTTAAAACATTTTTTTTTTTCATTGTAACCTATTTTTCTCAAGAACACACCACTGTGCACTATATAGCATTTTCAGTCAGCTATAACATAAGGATAATTAAAAAAATATTGACATGTCACTTTTAAGGGAAAATCTATATTTTAGTTCAAATCACAAAAACCAAACATTTTTTTTACCGTGCATATTTTCTCCATATAGCACCAACAATTGTCTAAAACTTCGCCGAAGACACCAAATCGATCGGACAAACCGTTTTCGAGATACAATTTTTTGAAGATATCATGTGCATTTTTCATAGGCCCTTCTCATAAGTAAGGCTAGATTCAAAATGGCGAACCAAGTATGCAAAACGGCGTTTTTGTTCCCCAAAAACTTGTATGCAAGGTTTCATGCAAATCAAAAAATACAAAAAAATAAAAACTGGAAAAATTTCCCACTTGTTCGTGGAATCGCTCAATATACATATAGCATTGTAAGAGTTTGTACTTTTTATAACCATCGATAATTTTGTTTTGTTATCCAACGCAAAGATTCGTTTCTATTTTTGTTTCTCGAGTCATAACATTTGATACATTTTGCCAGTAAAAAGTGCAATAAGTGGTACTCACAGAGGTTCAACCTTGGACAACAATATTTTTACTGCGCCACTATACCGTTGTAACAGTTCACCCAGATGTAAGCCATTGAACCAGGTCAAACAAGAAGTCAATTTCTTTCATATCTCTCTTTGGCCTTCCTTCAAAACAGTCAGTGCATTGGTTGCGAATCTGAGATATCGAAATGTGTTTTGGATCTTCACGAGTTTATCACCATCAACATGTATGGAAAAAGTTTTCGATTGATAGATGATGTGGTAATGTGCAAATTAATTTATAAATAGAGTAATTGTTATTGGACTGTCCATATGAACCATGCAGACATTTGTAGGGAGGAAGGAGGTCTGGCTAAAATCGACACTGAAAAGTAAATCAAAAGTTTGTATGGATCAAGATACGGATGAAAGTTTATAATAAGATGGGTTACATTTCGATTACGTGGTGAATGAATGGTCTCTGAAGTCGTTAAAAGTATCTTCAAAAATGCAATTTAAATAACCCCACGCTTACATTTAATTAACTTCATTTATTTGATTTTTATTATTTGGCAACAACAAATATTGAAATCGTCAATGAGTAAAAATATTGATAGTTAACAAAACCTGAACTTGAAAATATGAACATGGCGTTTATGAGAAGTTTATTTCCACTTTACATTTTTTGTTCCCCATTATTTGTTTGCTTTCGAGTGTAATTTATGGTGATCAAAGTACGTTCAGCTTTCTTTTTCTAATGTGTCGATACTTTTGCAAATTTTCCATTAGAAGAGTCAATTAGAGTACAAAAACAACACAATTTGTACGAATTAATAATAATACTTACTATTCCTCTTTTAGAACCTCAGGAGAAAGATTCATGACAAATATAAGTTACCTGAAAATAACGAGAAAATGTAATCGATTAGTCAGTCACTTAAAATTATAAATTTGTTTCAATAATGTTGACAATAATTTGTCAATTTTGTTTAGACTTTGATTCACTTAACTGTTATTTTATTACAAATACAAATACAATATACAATTACACTTACATTAGCGTTCAAAAGTTGGGGTTGACCACCTCCAAAACATGGTATTTTTTCGTTGATTTGTGGATGATTTCAAAAGTTTAGGTTTCGTGTAAAAATTATACATAATAATAAACTATATCCGAAGATAATTTTGTTTAAATGTTTTACAAAAGCTTTACCTAAAGTTGCAAGATTTTCTAAAATATAAATTAAAACTCAAGGCAGTTTCGATGAAAAGTTTGGTGTAAAAAATTGAAGATAAGGGTGGTAATATAAATTATTTTGCTTTTAACGGCCTTTTACCGATTATAGCGAAAAAATGTAGAAAAAGTTATTCGATATGTAAACTATCAATCCTAGGAGGATGTTGGGGTCAATATGACCTATATAGGCTCGCTGAACGTGCACTACGCCATCGTGGTACGCTTGCGTAACATCTTGGGAGGGTTAAGGTCATCGACCAGTGGAGTAATGCGGGGCAACAGTTCGCTCGGGGTAATAGTTCGCAGTGGGTCTTTTTCTCTGCGCACAAGTTAAGAACCCCAAAAAAAACCTGTATGGGATAGGCTCATTATCAGATCAGTTACTCATCAACAAAAATTGGAACGATTTCGTTATGCTGTCGCAGAGTTATGCGGAAAACTGTGTTTCTAGCTGTTTTGATCTAATTTTTGGACCTTTCAGAATAAAAATTTATAGTGACAGGAAGAAGAAGAATCTCATAGCCTCTTGATATCGGAGAATCGTTATTCCATAGTAGTTCGAGAGAGACAATCGAATTACCAAAAAAATAACTTGTGCTATTTGCATAGGAATTTGCATAGGAACATGTCTAAGGCCTCACCAGTGGGGCAAAAGTTCACAGTCGTTGGGGCAAAAGTTCGCATCTAGAACATCAATATAATTATAGAAGCTATGGAGCAATGATAATTTCATATAAAAAGTATTATACATGTATAAAATGTGTAGTGTGTACCCTTAAATCGTTCCGATAGAGGGTTTGAACATGGTTTTGAAAGAAAATCGTTTAAAAAGGCTAGAGTAAGGTGGGGCAAAAGTTCGACCCTAGTTGAAAATTATTATTTTTTTTTAAATCGAATCAGATAAAAATAAATGAATATTGTGTGGTGATTCTACCATCCTTGAGCTAAAATTGTGCTGAACGAAGTTATGCCAAATGTCTTTTCAGTTTTGAGTTATAACACTTTTTGTATGTGTGTGTCTTATTCGAACTCTTGCCCCGCCATACTGGGGCAAAAGTTCGAATCTAGTGTTTATGGGATTTCGCTAACCGAAGCACACTTTTTTGACACTTTGGTTAAAGGAATATCTAAAACCAATTAATATTTGATGTTGGAATTGGAATACACATTAAGGTTCGATCAGGATTTTACACAAATTAGGGTTAAATTTACTACACCAAAAATTAGTAGTTTTCTGCCAAATTCAGATAAAACAACATTCATTTTCAATTTTGATCGAATTTTCTCACTGATTCCATAATTTTTAGAGATAATATGTACATTTTGCAGAATTTTAGGGTGTTACCTAAAGTTGCCACATGACTCGATCTCTTGCCCCACAATTCGTACTTTTGCCCCACTTTGTGTAAAATATGATTTCCAAATCTTTCTTTCAAAAAGTTATACATGTCAAAGCATCTTCAAAATATACCTAGTTAAGCCCCAAAATAAAATATCGAATTCGATTTCATTAAAATTCCATTCCATGCGTTGGAAGGACCATCGCGTAATACAATTTTTTGATCAAAAACTAACATTTTGTCAAAACTTTTCGAAATATTGATCAATTTTCATAATTTTTGGAGTGAAAGGCTCTTTACCTAAAAAGGCTTCGAACAACCTTGACACCCAAAAGAAATAATTTGAATTGAGTTCAAAATCTTCAAAAGAAACTCTTGCCCCACTTTACTCTATCGTGTTTGCCTATTTAAAACAAAAAATGAAAAATGGATGAGAAAACATTTTCGATTTTTTTTTCGCCATGTTCGTGTTACATATAAAAAGTTTTGAGAGTCATACGTTGATCTACTTTATTGGGAACTTTCATAGCTTTGTTTGTAAATTCACAGTCACGAGCTGAGAAGAATTAAAATTGAGAGAAAGATGATAAATGTATAAACAATGTACTTTGCTATGTTCTACGAAACTTGTTGAAAAGTTTTTGGCTGATACATTATAATTGCTTATATTCGCATAGTTGACATGAGCGTCACTGATGTTATCAGCTCACTTTCTAAATTTTAACAGTGAAATAGTTACAATTTCAAGATTTTTTCCACGTTGATATCAACCTAAGTGTTAGATGTTGTGCTCTATTGAATAAAATTGGTAATAAATATGCCCATGCGTCAAATATTATGCTGACTTTGCCAATGATGTTACGTCGACTATGCGAACATGGGCAGATACCGCAGGATGATCCAACAAATTTGATCGATTACAGATTACATGAATGATTTAATAACTAAATCATTGTTTTTATAGATGTTTCCACTGGGACAGTAGAAAGTGTAGAACGCTAATAGAGACTTTCCACGAAGCAATACAAAATCTAACCGAATTCTTAAATTTTGCCTCTTTGATTCGCCTAAAATTTCAAACAGCTATTCTAATTAACCTTTGCGTCCTAACGTATATTGCGCACTCAAAATTTGACAGTTATTTTTTCAATTGTGGCATATCCTCGGTAGATCGATCATAGCAGAACCTAAATAAGGTCTTGAATCTCTTAACCAAGCGTGTTTTCACGAATGGAAATCAATTTTGAAAATTGGGACGGAAATCGTCCAAAGGTTTATACGAGTAACCAATTTATCATTTTATAACTTTTTATCGAGTCACGACTAACATTTTAATAGGGCCTATGAAAAAACGGAACATATGAAAATAAACAAATATATGACGGAAACGGCTGGTATGATCGGTAAGGGGTCTTCGGCAAAGTTGTAGATTCATAAGTGGCGGTTCTAGTTAAAATACACATTGAAAATTTTTGTTTATCTTCTAAAATTGGATTTTGCTACTAAAAAGTTAATAATCTCAAAAAGCTATTTTATGAAAACCGGTGAAACTATAGAAGAAAATCGGTAAAATCTAAGGAACCGGTGAAACCAGACAAATTTAATACGGGAATACTGTGAAAATTTTATACTACAGATCGGTGATGGAACTATTTTACCGAACTTTCTGCATAATGCGTTTGACAGCCATGTAGGCTCTCTTGTACAGTAGTAACAAGTGTTCCCGATCAAAAGGTCGTGAATTCTATTCCACGGTGGATGTTTTTGTGTTAACAGGAGTTTTTGTGTTGGCATAAAACCACTGTTAGTTTGTAAAAATACTGTACTTTCGGTAATATTTACGGTTCATTTATGTATAAATATTACCGTACGTTCAGTGATACCCACACTTCATTCGTAGAAAAAATGCCGCACGTCCTACAATTTACTACACATCCGACATTTACTGAATTCCAAACTCTGTTACGTACCGTAAGTTAAATTTTCATTTCCGAGCCCTCTTAGAAGCTCCCGGTGCGACTCGCTTGCCTGATAGGTGTTCTACTTTTCGTTGTAGCACTTGATGAAGCCCACCCAGCCAACACACGATCGCATAAGATGTTGAATAGGATGCTAAAGTGGAGGCGATATTCGTATAGTTTACACGCGGTCAATTGGAAGCATGTACGTATATGGCCTCCACTTTAGGATCCTATTCAACATCATATATGACTTCGTGTTAACTGGGCAGGGGTGGGCTTATAGTCTTAGTATTTTGAGATGCTAACTGCAATGTAAGAACGAATGAGAGACCGTGTTATTTTGTTATCTCCCGTCTCTTTCATCATCGCTCACTGATAGACGTAGTGGTAAATTGAATCGATTGATTATATACGATAATTATCGTATGTAATAATGCAGCTGTACCCGGCAAACTTTGTCTTGCCTACTGCGTTTTTTGACGTTTCAAGTTTCTATCCAAGACCAAGTCCCCGATCACAAAATGTATGGAAGATCGATTTTCAAAAACTCTCAATATTTCCATGTTTTTTGCCTCATGAACCTTCCTTGGGTGAAAACTCACAGAACAAAACTAAGACGATCAAAATCGGACCTTCAGTTCGCGAGTTAGGGGCTGTCCATAAACCACGTGGTCATTTGGGGGGTGTGGGGCGGTTCGGCCAATGACCATTTTGTATGGACTAATAAAAAATTTTGTATGGACTAATGACCACGCGAGGGGGGGGGGGGGTTGAAAAGTCCCAAAAAAATGACCACGTGGTTTATGGACAGCCCCTTATGCGCGGTCCCACGTATGCCACTACATTTTTATATATATAGATATCGTATGTAATAATGCAGGTGATGAACAGGGCTTTTAAATAAATGACAAAATCCCGTGTTTATAATATAATACGATCAAGCATGGTAAATATTCCGGTCACAACAGTACTTTTCCCGACCTCGGAAAAAGAAAGAATTACATATAAAAAACAAGGTCAAAATGATAAAAAATCTATATTTTCAACAACAATCAATAAAAACATCATTGAATGAGTAAATATAGACTGTTTCAGAAATTATAAATACACTTTGTTTATTCAATTAAATGAACTGTTATGATGATTTTTACCAACTTGTTTCAGAGTATAGCATATTGTACTCCATATATTTATATTTCCTTTCAATTGTCTTGATATTTTAAAGAACAGTCGAGTTCTCTAACAAATAACTTAATTTTTCAAATTTGCATTTGCACAAAGGTGTTTTTTAATGATTTCAACATTATTTATCACTAAATAACAAAAATTATCTAAATTTTTATCACATTCGCTTTCTCAACAAGTTGTCTAAGTAATGCCTGGATCAAAATTTGGGAAAACTCGATAAAGGCATTCCCACAACATTTTTTCGGAGATCATGTTTCTTATTTTTTGAGGTTTTCTACGGAACATAAGAACTACCACACAGTTTCTTAGCTTTCCTGAACACATTTAATCTAAACAAACTTATTTTTTTTAGCTCATTCGATCCTACAGATGGCAAAGCTTGTCATACCATAAAAACGAATGTAGTAAGCAGTAATTAAGATATTCGTTTGCTTAACATTTGTTGCTACTGGTGTTGTTGAGAAATTTGAAACAAAACATTTTGTATTGCGAAGGCCCTTTTTGGTGGTTCTTGATCAAATATTCCAGTAAAAATTACTCTTACCAATCGAGAAATATATTTTATTATCGATACAGCCATTTTTATTGTGTTTGGAAATTAAATATTATATCTGTGAGATTTTTTTCTTTTCTACTATGCTACATTTTTGGCCACTTTGTGCAACTTCAAGTTTTAATCATCTAGTTTACAGAGCCCTATGTTTTAACTTTTATCAGAAACATCAACAAACTTGGTATTATTTGCTTCGTTAGCAAGTTTACTATAAGAGCTAGAAGAAACTTTTTTGGATATTATGCTGAAAATGAAATGGCAATTGATCGTTAGTGTATTTATAATTTCTGAAACAGTCTATATGTATTCTTGTACCATCATTTATAATTTGTACCGCCAAACGGGGTTACTTGCAAAAGCGGTGTAATTTGCAACACGATTTTTTTTATCTAGTTCATTTATTTGGGGCTCAATCTCGTATAACGCTTTACGGAGCCGAGGATCTTTCTTTGTACTTAATAGTATACATTACCCGAGCAAAGTTTCATAGCAACCGGATAACATACTGTGTTATCTGATATCAAAAATAATTAACTAAATTTGTTCTCATTGTGGCTGAATAAGCAGGCAACATAACAAACATCATAACAGCCAAGTATATCCGTGATACCAATAAAATATCTCATTATGTTATCAACAAAGGCATCCTGATAACAACTTCTGTAAATCTATCAATTTTGAACTTTATTTGTTATCAGAAAGATATTTGCAACGGTCATTGATAACTAACTTCCGTTGTTGTTGTCGACGATGATGCCCCCAGTTTGACAGTTTGACAAATCGATAACACAAAATTGTAAAATGAGTTCTGGAGCGAACACTAGTTATCAGTTTGTTACTGCTCAGTTATTGTACTTTGCTCGGGTATACAGAGTAATAACTTTTTAATGATATCTGTTAGTAATGGGTGGAAGCCAGGGTACTCGTGGCAGCTCGAGGTTAGAATGTCACATTTTGAGGGATGGACAGGGTAATGATTGGGCCAAAGGTTTCACTGCTGCTCATCCGGGGGTGAATCGCATCTTGCTAGCGAATTCGGTGCCTTGTGGTGTTGGTACCAACTTGTTGTGGGACTTGGACAAAACAGAGAAAAAAAACTGGAGAAGAAAACACAAGCGAATTAAGCTTTTATACCAGCAGAGCGAAGAAAGTCGAAAATACATCCCATATATGTGACATCGCGGGTCCCCAACACATCTCTCACAAGAACAAAGGGTTGTCTACCTCGGGCCTCAAGGGTATCCAATAGTAGCGCTCTGGAGGCGTCATTATCCGGGCATTGCCAAACTACGTGGTCGATGTCATCATAACCGTAACCGCACTTAGTACAAACATTGCTCAACGCGAGGTTAATCCTGTGTAAATGCGCGTCTAGCGAGTAATGGTTGGACATAAGTCTTGACATCACGCGAATGAAAATGCGACTTACATCCAGACCATACCACCACACTCGCAAAGAAGCATTAGGAATAATGGAATGTAACCACCGCCCAGCTGGCCATCTCGCCAATCATTTTGTCAACTTTGAAGAGAACTCTGGCGAACAAAATGGAAAAAATCATCATGTGAAATTCTTCTATCATAGATCTATTTATTTATTTATTTATTTATTTATTTCGTCAACCGACGTAGACTAGTACATTTACATATACATATTTTTTGTTTCTTAATGCTATAGTTTAGTCTAAGAAATACATAAAAAATATTAAAAAATTAAATTAGGATAGGTAGTATATTTATAATGTTTTTAGGTGTTGGGACTTCGAAGACTGTAAAAGTATTTTCTAAGGTTATGCCGAGACATTGTAAAGTCAATGTTTTCGCAGTGTTGATTATAAATGTCCATCATTCGATTAAGAGGCCCAAATTTGGCGTAGTTTGTTCTACGGTGGTTTGTTATGAATATGTTTTGATTTCGTAGTTGCCGAGAAGGTATGTAAAAATTTAATGAGGATAAGATTTTTGTTGAATCAATACGTTGTGAAACGATATCGTTAACAAAAGAAACCATTGCAATTTCACGCCGCTCTTTCAATGTTTGTATGTCGATAAGCTTGCAGCGTGCTTCATATGATGGAAGTGGAAATGAAGTCCAATCTAATTTACGAAGAGCATATAATAGAAATTGCTTTTGTACTGATTCTAATCTTTCTTCGTGCGTGATTGAAAAAGGAGACCATACAATGCTGCAATATTCCAGTATTGATCTTACATATGCAATATACAGAGTTTTGATTGTGTATGGGTCATTAAAGTTGTAGCAGAAACGCTTAATAAACCCTAGCATGTTATTAGCCCTGTGAATTATTGTGTTGTAGTGGTCTACGAAAGTAAGCTTAGAGTTTAAGATTACTCCTAAGTCTCTTACTCTTTCACATTTTTCCACATTTTGATTTCCTAATGCAACTGAAATGTTTGGTGTTGTTCTTTTTCTGCTAAATGATATTAAGTTGCATTTTTTTTTACATTTAATTCTAAAAGGCTTTTTTTGCACCATACGTAGAATATGTGAATTTCATTGTGGAATACATTGATGTCTTCTTCATTTCGTATTTCCAGAAAGAGCTTCATGTCATCGGCATAAATTAGAACTTTTAGTTTGTTTAAAATGAAGGAAATGTCGTTTACATACATAATAAAGAGAAGAGGTCCTAAATGAGAGCCTTGGGGGACACCTGAAGTGACTTGAATTGGGTTTGACTTGTTTCCATTGAATTTAATTATTTGTTGACGGTCAGTTAGGTATGATTCAAGCCATTTCAGGAGAATTGGCTCAATTCCGATTTTTTGTAGTTTGAAAAGTAGCATTGGTAGGGTAAAAGCTCCCTTAGTGGAGGTAGTACCAATAGTGGTGGTAGTGCCATGTTGAGGCCATTAGCAAGCTACAGGGGTGTTTGCATGGCACCCTACCGGCCGACAAACAAGCCCTACGCCGAGACCCGAACAAACCTCATCCGCACTACTCCGACATGGCTACACTTACCTACCTATGTTATCATTGTCATTCTATTATACACAAAGAACACGCATTGTTATGGTTTACCTCTCTATGCATTGTTTCCTTTTGTTCGAATTTTGTATAACAATTAACACAATATTGTATTCAACATTTCCATGCAACAATACGATAGCAGAACATTCTTTGTAATAACAATAGGGGACAGCTGATTATAAATAGGTAATCATTTATTGTACGAGTCAGTCTGAAATAAATTGTTGAAGAAGAAGTTTCTCTTTTTTTTAACCTTCCGGATAGTATCCGCGATAACATTTGGCGCTGTAGACAGGATGCTAGTCGGAACTAGCATCCAGCGAAAGTAGTCCGTGGAAGTGTAGTATCTATCAGTGAACGCGTAGTGTGAAGTGTGGAATCTCCTGAAGCATACTAACTGGATTCGTCATGCCGATACTCCAGTTGGCACCGATCTACAGTGAAGCTGCAACTCAAACTCTCCATTTGGTTGCACAACAACCATGCTCATCGCTGCGCATCCGGTATTCAATACGACCAGCCGGTCGTATCATTTCGTCCACGTAAAAGCATACCCGTCGTTCTCCTTCTTCACATTATTGGTCATCGTCCACGTTCACACAAATCATACATCGCCGAAGCAACTGTACGACAAACACAGTAATTGCCTACGGGATGACAACAGCTATTGCCGTTGGAGCAGCTTCAACGCGCGCAGCAACTCGTTGCCAGAAGCTTTTGCCTCCATGTTTGCTCTTCAGATCGCATCAATCTCATCACCACCATCGCCAAGCAGGTTTGTCCTCGACAATTCGTCGTGCGAAGTCACTGCTTTCACATGGTGTACGGCACCTGCCAAAGAACCGAACGTCATCTTCATCATCGTTGAAGCCACTACGTCAAACATACTCTTTATTGCACATAGTGATTGCCTTCAAGATGAGCTTCAATAAAATCGCGACTCTATCCATTCATCGGAGCAGTTCCGGTGTGTGCAACAATCCGTTGTCCGGAACTTTTGCCTCCGAGAATGTCATATTTCTCATCCTTCATTCGCAACATCGAACCAGCTTTACCCAGTGCTTGTGCCTTAAAGTGGGACATCGTTTCACCTTCTCTCCTTCCACGGAGCGTTTTGTATCGCGCAACAGTTCGTCACGCGAAACTACTCCTCTGAACCGCCGAAGCGGTCCTTATCAACCAGCGATCAGTGCCTTCGGGATTCTTCATCATCTCCAGCATTGCTCATCTCCGAAGCAGTCTGTAACATTCACTGACACACTGAGTCTTCGTATTATTCTCCATCTTTCGGAACGTCAACTCCATTCATCGAGTATGATCATCAATGATTCATCATGTAGGCGCATTCAGGAAAACTTCCCATTCAACGTTATCTTGTTACTCAACACAGTCTGCATCGATCATATCATGGTGGGCGGCTTGCCATTTCAAACCGAATAATCATTCGCGATCATGCCTACATCATCATGCAGTCATCAACATCACCACTACATCAAACAATTGGCATCACCAAACAATCCGATCGCTCAAGGTGGGCGGCAACTCATCTTCAGGCTACCAGCATCTCCTCACTCATCAGCACAAAAATTAGTACCCAATTTGGTGGGCGGAATGTTGAGGCCATTAGCAAGCTACAGGGGTGTTTGCATGGCACCCTACCGGCCGACAAACAAGCCCTACGCCGAGACCCGAACAAACCTCATCCGCACTACTCCGACATGGCTACACTTACCTACCTATGTTATCATTGTCATTCTATTATACACAAAGAACACGCATTGTTATGGTTTACCTCTCTATGCATTGTTTCCTTTTGTTCGAATTTTGTATAACAATTAACACAATATTGTATTCAACATTTCCATGCAACAATACGATAGCAGAACATTCTTTGTAATAACAATAGGGGACAGCTGATTATAAATAGGTAATCATTTATTGTACGAGTCAGTCTGAAATAAATTGTTGAAGAAGAAGTTTCTCTTTTTTTTAACCTTCCGGATAGTATCCGCGATAACATGCCATTTTAGCACTATATCGAACAAAAAGCTTGCAAATGACATTTTTAATAGATGCATCATAACTAATTAATAACATTAATTCAGTTTTGTGTTTAGGATTTGCCGAAAAACCTATTTTAAACAATTATTTTCCATAAAATTTTTGCTCCTTTGCACCTATAGTGGTGGTAGTGTTCCTATAGTGGTGGGTCCCATAAGAATTCAATGGGATGCGCCACTATAGGAACCAAAGTTTTACCTCCATAATAGGAACCGTGTACCTATAGTTGGTGCAAGTGATTTATTAGCAAAAACTGAAATAAACAATGGTTTTTACATTTTTCCTAGCAAATTTATGCGAAAAACTACCGATTAACGTTTTCAGACTTTTTATTTTGTGGTATTATCAATTTTATTCAATTATTTTTCTACAAGGAGCTACTAATAGCACCACTATTGGTACATTTACCCTATGTCAATGCGATCAAATGCCTTACTAAAGTCCGTGTAGAGAGCTTCCACGTGGTTTGCATTATCCATTGCGTTTAATGAATAGTCTATGAATTGCAGTAAATTTGTTGAGGTCGACCGACCTTTGAAGAAGCCGTGTTGCATATCAGTAATTCTATTTTTGGTTTAGAGAAATAGTTTTTCGTTGACAATTGCCTCGAAAAGTTTCGGAATGCAAGAGGCTATACCACGATAATTACGTACGTCTGATTTTCGGCCAGATTTGAAAATAGGTACTAGAAAAGAGCTTTTCCATAGTTTTGGGAAATTACCAGATTCCAGCGACATATTAAAAAGCCAAAACAAGGGAGCAGTCAGTTCCTGTGCTAAAGTTTTCATGAATACTGGGGGATCCCGTCAGGACCAGGACCTTTTGAAGCGTCTAGATTCTTAAGAGCATGTAAAATATCCTGCACTTGGAGTTGGTTTACGCCAATGTCCCTAGGGAATTCTGGGTAAAATGCAAAATAATCGCG